>NW_009191764.1:0-516 GCF_000690835.1 Fulmarus glacialis | reverse complement strand
CATCAGTGTGTTATCAACATTCTCCTCATACTAAATCCAAAACACAGCACTAGGAAGAAATTTAACCTTATCCCAGCTGAAACCAGGACAACATGACATAAAGCACAGGGTGAGAGATCTGGGTTTATTCCTCCTGAAAAGGCAGAGGTTACGGGGAGATCTCATGGCAGTCTACAAGCACCTGATCAGAAGATATAAAGATGAAGGAGATAGATTCTCTCAGAGGTGCATAGTGGAAGGGCAAGAGGCAATGGACACAAACTGCAATATGGGAAATTCTGACTTGATATAAGGAAAAAAACCCACTGTGATAGTGGTCAAACACCAGAACGGGTTGCCTGGAGAGGTTGAAGGTTTTGTGCAACTGGACACTGGCCTGTGTGATTTGATCTAACTCGACCTGCTTTGAGCAGGGAGGTTGCATGAGATGACAAGAGGTCCTTTCTTACATGCTTCCATAATTTCGTGATTGATCTTGGTTTACCACCTGCACTGCAGTTTGCGCGGCAGTTCGCG
>NW_009191763.1:9288-17646 GCF_000690835.1 Fulmarus glacialis | reverse complement strand
AATGATTCTATGATTCTATGATCAGGAAGGTACTTAGGTTTGGTAACGCACCAAAGACAGTGACTCGGGAAAGCCTAACTGCAAGAATCACGTCCCTGCTAGGGCGTCTGCCCATGAGACAACTCGTGTCACCTATGGCTTTCCAGCTTGTCCACATGTCCATTGTTGTGGGTCACCCCAGCGTGGGTGAGAACGTGCTGTCACTGCTGCCGTGCTAAATGAAAAATAACATCCTGTGAACACTTGGCACTGAGAGAGCCCGGGGGGGTTACTCTGGTCAAACTGTCCTTGGGGAGAAAGCGAGCTGCTCTGCAGACCGTGCAGGGCGAGTTGTTACCTGGCTCTCCCTCTGCCACCAGAAAAGATTCACATTCATATGCAAAACCCCTACACCCCGGGCTGACAGGGCTGCCGCTGCACAGCGGCATTCGAGGCGACAGGGCAGGGTGCATTCTGAGGCCGTCCTGCCTGCCTCTGCTCTCAAAAACAACTTCTCTCTAAGCAGTGAGGACACCCCACCTCAAAACTCATCTCAAAGGCTGTCCGTAAAAACAAGAAGCGGTATTCATATGAATGAGACTATTTTCGTAAGTGCAGATGCGGAAGCTGTTACCACCAAAATGTTTAGGAAACTGGTGAAAGGAAATAGTCGAGCTGTAGCGTAGGAACCAGTTCAAGCCCTCGGCTCTGGCTGCTCCCCGAGCTGCGTCCTCGCCACGATGCAGCACACCCAAGAAGATCCGACTGCACCCGGAGAAGAAGATGATGCCTTTGGGGAAGGTAAAGTCATCTTTTATTAAACTAACCCTCCTCCTACACAGACTAGAGACCGGTTTCTAGCTTGGGTGGTATTTCTTGGGTAAATCTGAAGTTGTCTATGGGCTCCAAGGTCACAAGGTGAGGAGATTTTCTTTTTCTCCTAAGAGAATGGAGAACAAAAGCACCCCAGATAGATACAATAAAAATAACTTTCATGCTTGCTTCCTCAGCAAGGAGGTTACTGCAGAAGAAGAAAGCTGGGGGGACACAAGTGTGTTTTCTACAGTGGCTGCAGTATGCAAAGTAGCGCGTTGGGCATTCAACACCGCAGGTGCAGCTGTCGTTGAAGTAGTAGGGGCTCTTTACAGGGGCTAAAGGCGACTTGCTACTTAAATTATCTGAGCAAAATTAGCTGCCTCCTCTCCGACTGCCACAACCCAGGGCACAGAGGCAGTGCCATAGCTTCTTATCCCGAAAACTTTCTGCCGGAGCTTGATTCCTCACTGCTTGCATCCTGTGCCGCCGTTTACGCGTGTACTGAGTGCTACCCGGTCAAAATAGCAGAGAAGCAGATGAGACGACCCAGAGGAGGAGGAAGAATCTGGCCCACGGTGTCTAATTTCTGCTGTTGCTCTCTGCTCCCCTTCGCACTCGAGCGGGGGCCGGGGGGAGAACTTGCTCATGCAAATCTTCTCCCGGCCCCCAGCCCTCCACAGTTTCCAAGGGAGTTGAAGGCACAAAGAGCTGCCTGGATCCGCTCCAAAGACCGTGAACCTTTAAACTCACTTTCAGCACAGCTTCAGCAAACCTCATTTAAACAAAGCTCAGCTGTGGTTGGTATGGAAAACTTAGGAGCGAATAGCACCAAATCAAGTTATCTGAGCCTCAATGAAAGGCATCAACACAGGAAAGAAAGCAGCTTCAGTGATGTACTGTCTGTATTCAAATACATTTCTCACGTATATATGCCCCCACTCCTCACCCTGTGTTACAATCCGGGCTCGGAAGGGCAATGGATTTGCAGAAAGGAGAAGTCAGAGCATTTGCGTTCAGGAAAAAATCCTGATAGTCCAGGGAAGACCTGATGCCACTGGGCAAATCACCTGGCATTGAAAGTACCCTCTTGCGTTGCCTGCATCCTGCCCTCACATGGGTCGACGCTGCTTCTCAGGACAACTGACTCGATATGGACATTTTTGAGTGCTCTGAAGAGCCAGTGGGATTTAGGCTTCCTTGCTGTTTCTGAAACGTCTAGCCTATGCTTCTTAATCAGAAACGCAGGAGGGAAGGAGAGGAATGTGTGCAGGTTATTTGACATTTATATTGCATTATCTGAAGGGAAGATACAGAGCTTAAGAAATCCTTTCCAGCCTCTCAGCTAAGTTGTTTCTGGCAGGGCTGATCCAGCAACAGCTAGAGGAGGCTGGCTTTTCAAAGGCAGGAACATTTTAAAAACCTCTCCATGACCCTGCTTGGAGCAGGAGGTTGGACTAGATGATCTCCTGAGGTCCCTTCCCACCTGAGTTATCCTACCAGCCTATGAGTTGGTGACAGCCCCTTCAATTCTGCATGTAGCCAGGAAGAAATCTGCCCCAGCTGCTCTTTCGGCTAGAGGGTCTGTTGGCTCCCAAACCTGCCAGCTGGAAAGCCCAAACAACATAGGCACAGTGCTAGCCTTCCCCTTCAGCCCCCTCTCCTCTCTCTTGAACGGGTTAGCAGGGAAACATTAACTTTTTGGCTGCTATTTCTGGAGCAGTGTTGACCCTGGACAACCCAGCACGCTCCCCGGGGCGGGGTGGGATGCGAGCAGGGAGGAGCAGTGCCTGTTTCGGTCACAGGGCAGCCCCCACCCCACTCACGCTGCAGAGACCTAGGCACCAGCCAAAACTTAGTCGCAGATTTTCGGGCCAGATGGAGGCATTTGTCAGGTGCTGAATTCTGACTCCCAGCTCAGCACGGACCACAGCTCTTAGGGTGTGGGCTTTTTTTGGTTTGTTTTCCACATCTGGCTTCATTTGGAAAGCAGTGATGGCAGATTCCCATCCACCTTTTTAACTTGTCCTAGTGGTTAGCCACTGTCACAGTTAAAGATAGCTACATCTTACTTCTTCTAGTGTTGATTTGTCTACTTTTTTGGAGTTTGTTGCTCTCTTGTCCAGGAGAGCAAAGAACTCACTATTGCTTTTATATATATATATATATGTCTCATATAACTATCCACAGACTGTATTCAGACCACTCTTACCCTTTGCCAAGCAGACTGTTATCAATGACTGTTTCTTTATAAAATGAGAGTTTTAATCTTTTAAGCATTTTCATGGTTCTTCTTGGGACTATCCCCTTGGAGATGTGGACAACAGCATGGAGCCCACCGCTCCAAAACTGTTACACCAGGAACAAATCCAGAAGTTGTATGATCTGTTCACTCATACTTTATAAATATATATCTATATCAGGATCAGTTCAAGGATCAGCTAATATGTACAAGGGCTGCTTGAGTCCTTTTGGGTCCCAGCATCACATGAGGGTCTCCTCTTTCTCAGATCTTTCTCTATAATCCTCAAGTCTTTCAGCAACAAAATTTCTTAGAGCAGGGTCAACACTATCCCATAACTATGGCCTATCATCTCCTTTGCTCCCAGCTATGCCCATACTAAAACCAGATGAATCAGCTCACTTTCTCAAGTAGCCTGTTCTCGGAGTGATTTACCACTTCCCCAGACATTGTGCCATATGCATATTAAAGTTCCCTTTCAGGTCACTGACATAAAAAGAGTTAAATCCCATAGGGACGGAACGAATCTGTGCAGGTCCTCGCTAGAAACTGGTATCCCTGGTGATTCCTCAGCTGGGTTACATCTGTCGTTTGGACTTGGTTTAGACTCATTCAGCATGTCCCAAATCGACCTACTCCATTTCAAGTTTCTTAGTCAAGACCTCATGCAGTACCAAGTCTTATTTCTTACAAAAAGTCCAAGTACACTATCAACACAATTATTTTCTATAAAACCCTAATGAGCGCCACTGATTGTGGCACTGATTCCATCTCTTTTAATTTTGCTTATATGACTCCTACATCAGCTATTCCATAATGAGGCCAGGACCACTGCCAGGCTATCACACCGTTAGTGACACAACATTAACTCATAACTTTCTGGAAATCCTCTGGTGTTTCAAGTTTTTTGACAAAATTAGCAAAGAGCTCCTTGGATTGCTCTTTTCAAACCTATAGTTTAAAATCCTCCTTTGGGAAAGATAAAAGGAAAAAATATTTTCCCGTTGATATAGACCGTAAGCTGGCACTGATATTTTCCCACATGCAAACAAAAACATTTGTTGAAAACTTCAGTTTTCTGCAGCATTATTGATAATTCCACCATTTTCATCTACTTACGCTCCAATAGCATCGTTTTTCTTTATTGTACATTGAAAACCCAAGTCACAGAGCTGGGTGTGGCAAGCTATAGTATACGTATCTTCACGGAAAATCAGGCTGACTCTTGCAATAGCTATTCAAAGCCTGAAAATGTTCATCCTCAAAGGAAATCTGTTAGTTAATTCTCTTGTTTTCTGATAACAACCTTGCACTTACATTGTGCTATCTCCTTCAAAGGATCAGCGGAGACTTTGCGAATGACTCTGCTTAGGTTCAGTGAAGCGCAACTCCCTCTCCTCTGCAACGCGGCCATCCTTTAACAGGGCACAGCTGTAGTATGCACAAGTTTAGAGTAGGAACTATTTTAGCCTCTTCAAAGTACAGGCAGTGATACGTTTCGTTTCTTTTATGGCCTTACTCACTATGTTAATTCAAGGCAAGTGACTTCCGTTAGTCTTACACCTTTGTTAGGTCAAAACACCTACTTTGAGGAAAATGCTTTTTAATTTTTAGTGACTCTAAGTGCCTGAGATTTTGATGTTATATTTCATTAAAAAGAAATCACTTCCACTAGCAGAAGGCTTCCCCTCATCACTGCAGCCAAAGAGACGTGGGTTTCCTTTGGGTCTAAGCTGAGGGAGCCAGGAAGGCTCCTGCGGATCCCAGGCCCAGGGAGGGAGGGAGATCTGGGCACAAGTCAGCTCTTTTGGGAGACCCTGGTTTGCCCCAGGAGGAGAGCTGAGCACTCACACGGAGGCCTTGGACCAGGGCCGGGGGCTTGGCACAGCAGGAGCTCCTAGATCAATGCAGACACATCCAAGCACAGAGTTTGCAAGCACTCAGTGAACACGGCAAGCATATGCATCCAGGTATTTCATTAGCAGTGATCAACATATCCAAACTGAGAATGCACGGGAGAAATAGAAATTTTACTGTGATTTATTGCAGATCTTTTCATACAGCTGCTCCTCGCCAGCCTCTCCTCACATGTCCACCTCCCATCTCCTGTACGTCCTCTCTGGTTGTACCCGTGGTAACCACAACCTGCCTCTCAGGCCAGAGCCGACACAAAATCCCATCCATATTTCCGAAGCATGGGGAAAAAAAAGCAAAGCTGTCTTTTTCGTAACATTCAGTAAGTAAGTGCATGCTCCAGTTCAGCAGACCAGAGCCCTGCTTTAGATGGTGCGTTGCTTGGTGTCAGAGTCCCAGGGCCCTCTCCTTGCCCAGGACTGACATGCTGCTAGGGCACACAGACACGCTCCAGCACTGCCATCCATCAAGACTCCCAGCACAACAGTAACTGCGTCAAACTTTCAAGGTATGCTTCAAAGATGTACCAGATGCCTTTACATCCTTGTAAAGCCTGCCTGCCCTTTTTAAGAGAGAAAAGAGTTTTAGCTCTGGGGTTTGGGATCAGCTTTGAGGCTTAGCTGAAACAAAAGGTAGCTGCTGTTCATGGTTATGTGCACCGCCTGGTGTATTGTAACATAGCTGATGATGTTAGAGAAAAATGAGGATAAAGTCTTGGATGTTAACTTAAAGTTGAGACATACTCTTTATTCAGCAACAACTCAGGTTAAGCAACCTTTCTCTTCCTCTAAAGCAATACAAGACGCTATGCTTTCCTCAGACATACAGCTGCAGTGACTTGTCTAAAAGTCACACGGGGAGATCAATGTCACAGCTTGTCCGTGACCCATTGGACCAGGCTTCTTTCCATGCCGTAGCTAGCCAGCCGCTCACCCGCCACCCCCAGCCCCGCTCTGGGGAGAGCCCGCTCGTGTATGTCCCCTCCCCACAGAGCGCATCAAACTGACGCAACTTTAAGCAAATTATCCTTCTAAGGATATTAATGTGTCCACATCAGTACGGTATTCCAACGGATGTCTACCTCAGAGATATACAGAGATACCGTTTTTCCTATGTTTTCACCCCAAACAGAATTTGACATGTCTACTTTTTCCAGCATACGAGTGCCTAATACCTGAGAAGGCTGTATAAAGAGGAGCAGCCTTGTGATGTATTAAGCATGGGAGCTTCTCCTCCCTGACTGCTGGGAGACTACGGATCATTGTCCCGAAAACATTTACAGGTCCCACCAGCCCTACCTGTCCTTTCAGCTTATCTTGCGTTCCCAGAGACGGAGAGCACGTGTGCCATACTCACTGCAGCCCAGAGTAAGAGAAGTCTCATCACTTCATCACCAAGGCAACAGTGTCTGCTTCCACCAGATAGATAGATCGTAGTAAGAGATGTTTGGCCTGTAAACTCAGACTGAAGCACCTTTCTCCAAGAGCATGGGCAGACCCACGTAGCGTGCTGGACAAGGACGGTGTGGAAAAGAGGATGCTCTCTTATGGAGCATTTTTGCGTATTCCTGTTTATGCTAAATGCTTCGCTCACCTGCTTCTCGCAGCTGCTTCTTTTTGGTTGTGGTCCGTGGGCAGATACAGAGTTATGCAGACGGGTGAGAGAGCTTTTTGTGGTCAGAGGAGTCAGTGCGAGGCGCCCGTCCCCACCCCGGGCGCCCCCACACCAACCCACCCGCAGTGCTCCGGCCCCCCGGCGCTTCCAGCTGTCCCGGGCAGCCAAAGGGCTATTTTTAACAGGGCATCGGGCTCCATAGTTGAAGCAGAAGCGATTGCATTCATGAGGCTGAAATTAAAAAAAGATTGACATGAGAGACACTTTCTGCTTTGTTGTCTCCCTATTTTTTAATTAAAGATCTTTGATCTTTTTGTTTTTTCCTTCTTCGTGTCTTAAAGGCAACATGTTTGGTTCGTATTTGTTGACAGTATTTCTAGATCACTAATAATAACAACACCAAGGAAAAAAAACAGGTCAAATAATAAACAAGTGGCATTTAACCAGCCCTTAGAGAAAAGAGGAAGGTATGTAGAAGCCAGAGAGAAACCACTGATTAGGTGTGCTCCAGCCACCTTCTAGGCTTTCAAAACAAGTGTCTCACCAAAGGCAAAACTGCCTTCCTTTGCACCCTTTTTTCCCCTCCTGTTTTTAGACCGTGTCTTCACAAAGCTCCGTGAAACACAAGCTTTTTGTCGTCCACTCCCATCATTAAAGTCACAAAATAAATGTGCCTTGGCTAGCATGAGCTGGTGGTGTAAACAACTTCACCCCTTTAACAATTCGAGGCACGGCTCAGCCGCCTCTGAAATGAGCTTCCGCCTGCCTGGGTGCTAAAACCAAAGCCTTGTGGTTGGTGTACCAAGGGTGTGACAGTCACAAAACAACCGGGTCAGGACGTGCAGAGTTAAAAGGCGAGGAGTGAAAACAATCTGAGAACATGAATTAGAGAGAGCGGGGAGAGTAGTCAAGCACTTAACAATGTCACAGAGGCACTAAAAAGTCGATGGTGAGATGATTTTGCAATGGTAGGATTTCTCTTACCTCTCACCATCGCTTGGGGGGGAAGGTGTGTTGTCAGGCCCCACAGAATTTTAAGTCTTGATCTGGTATCCAAGAGCAGGGAAATGGTTTGAAGAGGGGTCCCAGTGTGGCTGCCACCTAAACAACCCTTCCTCGCTGCTGAAATTCACAGCTCTACCTACAGACCTTCTGCCAAGGACGGAGGGTGTATGTGTGTGCATTTGCACACCCCAAAAACATCGGGTGGGGAGGGTGCAGGGAAGCATTTACACTGTGAAGAGCCACTGATATTCCTGTGTCTTTGGCAACTGGATAACAGGTGAAGTAAAACCGCTACAGAAATCCTGAGCACAATAGGCTTAATGCTGCATAACTTATGGGGGCTGACTTTGGTTTAGTCTGGTTTAATTGCAAGTAGTCTGGAAATTGAAAAGTTCAGAGACCCAGAGTTCAGAAGTGATGCGTAGAGTTTGAATAGTTGGTAAAAGGATGGAAAGACAAAAATTGAGGCAGCAAGAAAGGAAGCCACAGAGAGAGAGGGTGAGAAAAGAAAGTGGGATTTTTGGAAAAGCCCCACTGGGACCCAGCCCCTGCCTGACAAAATGGCAGGGGATAAACACATCTGGCTGCACCCAAATTGGGGCAGTTCGAATCACCTCTATTCTAACCTTCTCAGATATTTAGGGTCCTAACTCCTCGAGCTGGTTTCCTTAATAGACAATTTCCTTATAGACAAGAGTGAGTGTGTGCGGTGTGTGTGTGAGAAGGAGGGAGGGCAGGGGATGGAAACAAGAAGCCCCTCCAGGTGACAATTCAGAGCATGGAAATGGGGA
>NW_009191763.1:0-9270 GCF_000690835.1 Fulmarus glacialis | reverse complement strand
GCCCGTGGCAGTCCCCTGCTGCTAGCCTGGCAGCAGTGGGCACAAGCGTGGCTGGTGCCCGTATGGCAGCATGCACATCCATAGGGGTGGCTGGTCCCCAGGCAGGGTGACGGGAGGCAGATCCACTGCAAAAGCCAGGTAGCCTCATTTTTGTGATAGCGGGTCCCAGCTAGGAAGCCCTGCAGCAACCGCTTACCATTAAAGTGACAGTCTACTTGTACTTTGCCTCTAAACAGGACTCAGTAGCTAGGGTACTGCCTACACAGGTGCAGGGTTAGGTTCCCCCAGTGCACAGCAGTGCTTTTAGTTTTGCCCCACTAACTGCTGGGAAAACTGCCTTCACTTGGTGCTGCCCTGTGGCACGGCGGTGGGGGAGCTCAGCGCCCGGGTTGCCCTTGCAGCATCACTCACCAGACCCGTGCCAGGACAACGCCTGGCCTTTACTGCCCATGTCACGGAATCGCATAAGCCTGCCTATAATTAATAACAATCCATCCCATAGAGAAGAAGACACTGAAAATACCCCAGCCCCACAAATACTCAAGCCCACAATCCCCTCCCTGACCCAGGTGAAATGACCGCTAAAACCCAAAACTGCCCCAAAAACTCAGACGAAACTGTCTGAGGCGCCTGTAGCATTGCACACAAAGGCTTGCAACACCTCCCCTTTCATCACGCCAGGCTCCTCTCGGGGCCAGCCCTGCCTTCCTGCCCGTCCCACGCCCGGCCTGGGGGGAAGTCGCCCGCAGTGATGAGCTTTTGTGCAAGTGATCCTCTCTTTGTGCCACGCAATACTGGAGTGAGAAGGCCCCCGGGCTCCCCTGAGGAGCATACCTATGGTTCGGGAATGGTGGCGGCCGAGCAGCGATCCGGGAGCTTCCCTGGAGGGGTGTCAGAGCCACCCGCAGCAGAAGCGAGAGGGACAGCCTCTCTGAGGGGCTCGACAGGATGGCTAAAAGCTCTGTGAATATATTGTCATTACCATAGACATTAAGTTTTCAAGGACTCCTGCAGGACCTTCTTGGAGATGAGCTTATAAAATCTTACATCTTTGCCCTACGGCGCTCTGAAATTTGTGATTAAGATGCCAGTGGCTAACGAGGCTGGCCAACATTCAGGCTCCACAGCATAAATGGAGCTTCGTTCGCATCCTTCTCACTTTGCGGTAGCTTGGGGCAGTGGAAGAGCTCTGCTGTGAACGTGGATGCGACCTACAAGGCACCATGTTCATTTTAGCAGGGTGGTTGTGACTGTGTAGATGTGCAGTTTGCCAACCGAGAGCTCCCTGTAAGTCTCAGAGTCCCGCTCGCTGGGTTTTCTTACTCGAGAAGGGAAAAGAAAAAGATAGGACGGGGCCCAGGTAATGTCACGGAGCTAACAGAGGTAGCACCGAGCAAGTGAGATCTTTTTCTGTCTCAAATATTACCCGCCGACCAGAGGTCACCGCAATTTCTTGGGAGTGATGTAAAAAGCAGAGAGAGCACAGCCTGCTTCCTCTAGGGATTCCTTGAATTATGGGGTGGCATCTGGAGAATCTGTCTGATTTGTAAATTGAACAATTTGGGGAGTTTGGGTTACATTGGGACTGATAACGTGCAGCCTTCACACCGAACTAACAGATTTCCTTCTCTTAAGCGTCTTGCAGAAAGGAGAGATTCTGCAGATGTAGATAGATTTGAAGCTAGCTGGTGTCTCTGAGTTCCTCCTACAAACACATGCAAGGAGTGCCACACTAGCAATACTAGTATACATTTAACAAGTGAAGGCCTTTTTTTATTGAGAGGGGTGGAAATGTTGAAAAGGCTCCATATAAAAACATTCTCAAAGCGAAACGAAGCCACCGGACGAGCAGAGCCCTCCAGCACTGCTGAGCTCAGCTCTGGAGTTGGATGGCTATAGCTTTTTTTTTTAATTTTCCCATGGAAAAGCAGGCAGCTCGGGAGGTCCTGATCTGCTCTGCCTCTCCTGTTGCTCTGGGGAGCTTCCTGCCCTTTCTATTCCCGATGCCTGTTGTGAGCCAAGGAAGAGTTAGCTTAATCAGCAACACCAGCCACTGATTAGTGCCAAGCTGTTGTCATTAATCACTTCAAAAAGCACTGCACTGAAAATAGTACCCAGGATCAGATGTTCAAAAACTGGCGTGGTTTAACTGGTGTCATTTAACCTCAGCCACAAAGCCAGGCCACACTCCTGGAGAAACACTATATTTCTTTTCTTTACATTACATATAATTTGTGATTTTTTAATTCAAATCCACTCTCAGCCCCAGTGACATGGCACAAAAAGCTGCTTTTCACTTTTCTTAGAGGAAATGGCTGCTGCAAGTGGTTAAACACCTCCAGGTGAAAGGCAGGCTGGACCAACAAGCAACCTGCATCCCCCCAAAAGATACATAGGGGTACTGGCCTGAGGGTTTGGTCATGAACTTCTCTGTGCTGTGGACCCCCACCCTCCTTTGGAATCTCAGTCCAAATATTTAGCAGATGCACTTGGGGCTCATTAGGTTACAAAGGCAGCATGTTCACTGCGCTCCCCCGAATGCCATTTTGTGTGCGCTGCACTTGTTTTATATTTGCTATATTTAAGCCACAAAAATATGCGCTGATGAGGAAAAGAGGGCCGTGGCGGCATCTTGGAGGCAGGAAGGGGATGAAAATCATTTCTCAAAGCTGCAGTTCTCTATGCAGAACTGTGCCCCAGGAGAAGAAAAGAGGAGCGCGGTCAGCTCGGGTCGCTGGCCGCACTGAGGACGCGGCTGGCTCATCCGTACTGCTGTCCATCTGGAAATGATTTCAGCGCAAGTCTGGTTTTATACTAGCGTAACTGAGGATGGAAATTGCTTGGAGCCTTTGCCCCAGAGGACTCTTCCCGGGTTTCTATTATGAAACCGCCACATTAGGACCATGCAGGAATACAGGTGTGCAGCACTGCAGGGTTCATACATGGCACTTGATTTTGCAACTTGCCTGGCATTATTTGCTCCTTTCCCTCCACCCCAGCCTTTGCATCCTTCTCCTACCTGACCATCATTTTCCCCATTTTCTCTTCATCCCTGCAGCTCCTCCCCTTCTTGCCGTGACCTGTGGGACACGCTGAGCAGGAGGAAGGCAGAGGCTGTCTCTACGCTGCTGCTGGAGGGCACAGCAAGGCAGGCCAAAGCCCTGGGTGCTCCCAACCCGCTCTTTCAATCATGGACCTAGGATACCTGTGGTGGTTGCCAACATGTCCCACAGTGTCTCGCCCCATATAATAACTATCCTTCGTGATCCTTGGTCCTTCCAGGCCAATTGCCTGCTTCATAGCATGGGGTGGACGAGGATGGGGCTGGCCCAGCCATGCCTGGGACTGCTAACCAGAGTGTGCTTGGGCATGTACAAAGAAAGGCTTTCTCCTCCTCTGTGCTTCAGAGCTTGCCCAAAATTTGCCTCTCAAGTGCAGGGGAGGCTGCAGGGGGACTCTGGAGGCGAACATGGGCTGGGTCCACATTTTAACTGCAGTCCTGATGTAGCCAGCAAGTTCCAGCAGCAGGTGCTACTGTCTGGTAACGTAGGTAGAGATGGCATCAGTCCCCAAGAGACCCCCAAACACAGCAGGCAGCTCAGCCCGCTGTCATGATGGAAGATGAAGTTTGTGGCAGGGAGCCAGGTCTGGGCACTTGAGAGCCAAGAAACAGGAAAGAGCCAAGAGATCACTCAAAGATTCAAGAGGATCCCAATGAGGAAACTGGGATCAGATCAACTTTCTGTCTACAAAAACCGAATGCTTTCCTGGAGATGGTCTAACAGGGCCTTCTTGATCTTATACGTGTTGGTTGTACTGGGAAAGGCACTTTACCTGTGCAGCAGCCCCGAGCAGGTATCTCACACGCTGCAGACCCATGGGAAGCATTGCATCCCACTCCATGCTCTCCTCTGGGCAAGGTGGGAGCAAGGGTTTCGAGGCTATCCAGCAGCAGGACTTCAAGCCAGCTCATCGCCAACAGCATGGAAGAGGTTGTCTGACAGCCACGCTCCCAAAAAGCAGACTGACAGCGCCATACCTGTTGCTTCAGATCTCTGATCACTACCATAGCTTTGATCATTGCATTGCGTAGCTGACTTCCAGCTGTCCAGGAAAGCAAAAATAAGTTTCCAGCAGTTTTTCATGCACCTTAATTAGAAAACAAGTAACGCTTTTCAGAAACAAGAGGGGGGAAAAAAATAAGGCTAGAGCTGCAGTACTAGACATGCCATCCACACACTTGGCATGCACTTAAAAGTGGCTCAGCCGGCCCTGGTTGCTAAGCACTCTGAGAAACTGGAATGTGCTGCTGCCTCCAACCCTCCATGAACTCCTTCCCATTGCCACCCAAAATCTGCCCAGAAGAGGCATCGGGGCTGATTTTGAAAGGAGGACAGTCCTGGGGAAAAAAATGCAATGGCTCCTTCATCCTGCTCCCCCAAGTTATATACGTAAGGGCAGGTAGGGTGTATGTTTGTGTGTTTGCCTCCCAAAGTTAACTTGCTATCTTCAGATGGTGGTAGAGGCACAGGCAGTCGGTGAGAATTGTTCTTGCTCTGAAGGCAGCTATCTCAGACTACCACAAATGCAGCACGGTGGGACAAAGAAGAGATAAAAGGATTACCTATGGAAAGCGTTATCTCTTGCAATGCATTAAAAGCTAAAGGCAATTCCCTTTCTGTCCCTAGCCCTCTCCCTCCAAACCTGTAGCTTGCTGTTCCTCCATATACCAAGTGTGTCCTGACCACCATGTCACAGGGCACAACCACTGCATTACACTTCAGTCATTCCCAAAGATCCAGCTGTGCTGAGCATCTGGCCAGACATCCCAGAAGATTGGATCTGTTCCTAAATCACTGCAGAATGCCGTGGTTTAACCCTAGCCAGCAACTAAACACCACACAGCCGCTTGCTCACCCCCCCTCTCTGGTGGGATGGGGGAGAGAATCAGGAGGGCAAAAGTGGGAAAACTCATGGGTTGAGATAAGAACAGTTTAATAATTGAAATAAAACAAAGTAGAACAGTAATAACAACAACAACAACAACAGAAAATACAAAGCAGGCGATTCACAATGCAACTGCTCACCACCCGTTGACCGATGCCCAGCCCGTGCCCGAGCTGCAATTCCCCCTTCCCAGACCACACCTCCTAGTTTATATATTGAGCATGAGGTCATATGGTATAGAATACCCCGTTGGCCAGTTGGGTCAGCTGTTCTGGCTGTGCCCCCTCCCAGCTTCTGGTGCACCTGGCAGAGCATGGGAAGCCTAAACGTCCTTGGCCAGTGTAAGCACTACTTAGCAACAACTAAAGCATCAATGCACCATCAACATTCCTCTCACACCAAACCAAAAACACAGCACCACGCCAGCTGCTAGAAAGAAAACTAACTCTATCCCTGCCAAAACCAGGACAAGAAGATCAGCTCAAGTAACTTTTTCCCACAAAGTGCCCTGAAAGCTGCAGGTGGAAGGCTTTGCAAAAGTAACATCAAGAGAAATGAGGAACTTGAGGGTGGAGCAGCAACACAGTGCTGGGAAGTAAAAAGGGGGAAATGGTTGCACAGTGGTTAGAGGATGTCAGCAGTGAAAAACAAGTGGGTATCAAAAGCTTTTAGAAGGAGAGCAAGAAGTGTTGCAGGATGACGATAAGTGCAAGCCAGATGTACTGGGCAGGCTCGTCTGACAGAGAAGGTATAAATACAGGAACGGCGTCAACCCGAAGAGCAGCATGGGCAGGGTATAGTACAGACAGTAGGAGAGTTGTGGCAACACTTTAATATGTTTAGCTGGAAAGAGTAACGGTGAACTTGCGTACAGTCAGCAAGTTAAAGCTCACATCTTGCCCAGATTGCTCATGGCAGGGATCAGGGTCTTGCCTTCTACCTCTCCAGTAAAAGCCTTTCCAAGTCATGGTTCTGGCACCTGCCATGTTCCCCACTCTTAAACCTGATCATTCACCTTTTTTTTTGGAGCGAGGTCTCCAGGTAAGAGCACTCAGGTTTGCTACCTGTGTTCCCACAGGAGGCTTGCCTGTGTGTGATACCTGCTGGAGACGTCCCGTGGGGTGTCTGTCAGCGATATGAAGATGCCACGTGCTTCCAAGCACCCCCTTCTGAGCAAGGGAGTTCCACAGAAACACAGCAAAGAGGAATTACAGAAAAAGCACATGTACAAATTGTCTTCCTTAAAGGCCAGGGCAGGCCTGATCTACCTCAGACATCCAAAGCTCAAAGCCACCATCTGGCCACCTGTTCCCCTGCCTTCTTTGGCCTCTCGCTGATCTGAACATGCTAACGAGAGACCTCCATGCGAATGGCTATCTGCATGGTCTGCTGAGCATTGCCACCCACCACCAACCCTCTCTTTTGGGTGAATGAATTCACCCAGGATTGGGCTAATTGTTCGTATCTGCATAACAGACAGGGAGCAGTAAGCAGGGAAATTGCAGCAATATCCCACGTTTTCACAGGGGTCCTCACAGAGTTCGCCTGCAGAGTATCTTATGGGGGAAAGAGGGTTTCCCCCAGACCTCCGTCCAGACTACCGGGTCCTGCTCCCCCTTTCCAGGTTTCTCTAGACATGTCTGCAATGGACCTGAAAGCCAGGGGGTCCTCCTGCTCTGCTGATTTGGCGATTCAGCAGGCTGGAGCCTGTGGGGCGATGGGAAAAGTGAAGTACTTCTCATTATATCCACCCCCCGGAGCCATGTGTAACTGATGCATATCAGCCAGAAAATCCTGCTCAGCCCTTACGAGAAGCCTTCTGGGTGCCTGGGAGGAGCAGAACATTTAGGTATTCTCAGACTATAATCTCTTCTCTGATAATCCTGATTTACTCTTTGGCCCGGGAGCAAAGGCTAATAGAAAGCAAAGTGCTCTGGCGAAGCCCAGCAGGTAATTTAGGAACTCTGGCTTAGTTGTCTCAAGTAATGTGGGGTTACCATTGCTGGGAATTAGTGTTTGTGAAGGTGCACTGGAGCTGGCACGGAGATGGAAGTGCAGCATAATTGGCAATAATTGGAAAGGTCACTGTTTTCTGGAGACAAAGCTAGAATCAGCTGTTGTCACTTAGAAATTTCACTGGGGACATTCATGCTGACCTATTTGTAACATAACAGCAGATTACACTGCAATACAGTGAATAATTTATAGGAGTAGTAGCATGATTACAGCCACAATACAACGGCAGCTTCGATTCCTGCCTAATTATGGAGGGAGGCAGAGCTCTCTGGCTTTTTCCACTGAATTAACAAAACAAGACACACGTGGAATGACTGACCCGAGCCTTTCAAAAGCATGTGTGTCAGGATGAATACATGTCCAGAAGGACTAAGTGGGGCAAAGATTTTATCTAGAGCATCCGTAAACCTACTCAGGCTCCCAGCAGTTTCGGCAAGCTACAGCACTGGAAGCAGGGAAGTGGGAATGTGTGTAGGGTTGGGGGTGATGGAGAGGAGGAAATTAGCTTTCTGCATTTGCTATGCAAAACTATATTGAGAAACCAAGAGAAACAGCTATACATCCCTAGCACATGTATTTGCATAGGATAGAGAATATTTCCTTGAAAGAGGAGGCTGCAAATGAATGAGGTATTTGCATCTGCAACCTTAAGTTCAAAAAATCTTCTGCAAGATAAGACCAAAAGGGCCAGAGGGAATTTGAACCGTGGGTTACACACAAAGCAATTGCCAAGAACTACTGTAGGAGGCTCAGGGTTGAAGTAAGATGCTGCAATTAGTATATGGCACTGAAAACCTTTAACAAATTAACCAGGCTTCCACAGTGAGAGCTGCCACCCCCTAAAAGGCTGAAATGGGCTCAAAAGCATATTAAGTATGCATGATGAGACATTTATAGCTTTCAGCATTGCCACAAATATTCCCTCTCCTCTTCCCCTGGCATTCCACAGCCTGAAGCGCACAGCTGCTTTTTCCAGAAAGCAACTTCTCCGCCTTGGCCTCAGAGTTCACGTCCTGTGTGAAACACATGAAATGGGGGCAGAGTCAATTCAGTCAGAGACATAGAAAGGTCGCCCTAAAAATTTTGCCTTGCAGCTACAGCACTAGCACTGTGTCAGCAGCGGCCCCTACACTTTTTCCAGTGGAGAAGTGGGTACCTCTGGAAAAGCCACCGCCGTGATTGCTGTAGAGCCCATCTGAACTCAGAAACCTTGGAAACAGCCCTTAGGCCCCAGAGGTCTGCATGCCAGTGTGAAGAGCATCCTTTTCTGCTTTTACTGAATCTGGAGTCGTTTTCTCTCATTTCTACTTCTTAAGGCTACAGGGTGCTGTTTATTTTCAGCATACAATACAAATAACACATGTTCATTATTACAGCTGAAAATTACTTAAGATGATAGGTCAGCTGGAATTGGCAGCTTGGATTTTTTATTCAGTAAGGGTTTTTTTCCATGCACAATGCTCTGTGAAACCCCAAGTCTTATCCTTTTTGGTCGTTTCCTAAACTCCTCCTTACAGTGTCATCCTATGTGTGACAGGTCTGTGTGCTCCATGAAAAACATTCGCATTTGAAAGGGTGAGTCTTCCTATCCTGACACAAACAGGGAAAGATACAGGCATATAGGGAGAGTATCAGTATTGCACCCTCAAGTCCCCTTCCAAATTGTGTCCATTTACCAAACCCATAGACCTACCACAGGTTCCCTCTGCCCCCCCAAAAGAAGCACTTCCAGCTGTTTAAGAGACACAAGGGAGAGCTTGTTGAAGGAACTTTAAATGTTGGAAGAGGGACAGCAAATCATATAGAAAATACGACATAGGTGATGGCTGAAATAAGTCCAGTATGAAAAAAAGCTGCAGAAGAGAAAGGGAGAAGTCTAAGGCCAACAATAAATATATGCAGAGCCCTTACCTCTATAGAGAGATGTATTTATAATAACTATGACTATATATTTTGGAAGGAAGACTGAATTTGTAGAAAATACCCCACATTCCCTGGGAAAATACAGCTTTCCTGCCTTTTTATCTTGCTCGGGGTAATATGGGAAAGATGCTCAAAGGAAGAAATCTAAGTTCCATTCATTGCAATGTTCTTTCATTTATATTCATCTTTAACTGCCGCCTTCAGCCCTCCCAACATCCAAATTTAGCACCCGCTTTCGCACACGCTGCTGAAGGCATCGGAGGCTACAGCGAGTAGCCCACCGGCCACGGGGAAGGGGAGCGGCGGCGGCCCGTTCCCTGCACCATTCCCCGGGGGGCGGGTCAGGGCCTTTTGGCGGATGCCCCATCCTTTGGCCAAACCGCC
>NW_009191762.1:0-8338 GCF_000690835.1 Fulmarus glacialis | reverse complement strand
AGCCTTATCCTCGTCCTTGGTGGCAACTTCAAGACAGCCTTAGAAAAAATAACAGCTGTATGCAACAAAGGGCATGCAATGCACAGTGACAGGAACGGGTCACGAATTGCACTGAATTGTGCACGTAAGTACACCTCAGTGGATGTAGCTACACTGGCGATGGAAGATTGCATGGGATAAGCTGTGTGTACTTGGTGCTGTAGGAAGTCTTTGGCCTGCTGTTCTCCTAGAGGAGTTCTGTGTTTGGGGACCCTGGGTTGTGAGGGGTTAAGGGCATTTGCTGGGACATATGAGGGAAAAGGGACCACTGTGAAGGACCATCAGCTGTTGTTTGGGGCCAGTATGTGCAGTTTTGCGTGTGATGCTTCTGGGGAGGTCCAGAAACACGAGTTTCAAATGGAGAAGTTTCATGTTCCTTTCTTGGCAATGAGCAAGGCTATAAGGTCCTCATGTGCAGCAGACAGCATGCCTGGAGGATTGGGGCTCTAGACCAGGTGGAAAAGATAGCACAGATTTACACCCACCTGAGCAGAGGGAGGATTGACGCCCACCTGGACAGCCAGACTGAGGAACACCTCCATGAAGAAACCATGACATTGGTGTGAGCTGCCTTGCATGGCCTCCAGGTGCCAACGGGCTCAGGAGCAATTTTATCCGGATAGTCGACCTGCCTTTGCTTTGATCCTGAGGGCTTGGTATGTCCTTGCCCAACACCCTCCGCAGACAGTTACAGCTTTGCAGGAGGATGTAAAATGCACTTAAATGAGATACAGGAGTGCCCCTCTCTGTCATGGGTTGGCAGGCACCAGAAAGAGCAGAGCTGCTCTGTAAAATGCTCTTGTTTTATATAAGCTGAACTACACTTTAAGGGTCCAGTTGCTGCAGCAATTGGGTTTACTGGATGCATTTATACAAGGGGTGCTGAAAAAAAGCCACAGAGCAGCTAGGAAAATGCCCCCATATCTCCCCCTTCCCTCCTGGAGTGGGTCTCCTCCAGGGAGATGTCAGCGGCACTTCCACCTCCTCACTGTGGCCTGACCAACGTACCAAGCTAAAGGCACTATCACAGTTTATATTAGCCAACGTCACACTGTTGTCACACATCAGAAACTCTCCCTCTCTCTTTGGGTCCTGTATTTCTGGCTTCTCAGCATGCTTCATGGTACATTTTGTGCCCATTTCCTTGCAGAGATGACTCATGTGATGGAACGTCATGTTTCTCAGTGAGTGATGGCAGTAACTGAATAATTTTAATGCCTCTGAATGCCAATTTTTTTCAAACATGTTTCTGTTTTGTGTGTGGCTTCCAAGTAGACTGTGGTCTCAGTATTTTTTCTTAATTCATGTTTAAAGTTCTTAAATCCAGACTCAATGAAAAGGCTGAAGCTGCCATGTGTTTTAAAAATTCAACTTCAGTTACTGATTTTCTTTTTCCTGATTTTTCTTATTTTCTGATTTCCTCCTGGAGTTTATAACTTTTCAGATATGTTTGAGTGATGATTTCTTTGGTAATAGTTCTTCCTTGTATTTGAAATGTAACGTGTGCATTTTAGGAGGCTTTCTAAAATCCAAGATCTAAAATTGCTTTTCCTGGGTCTTGCCTTTTTTTTTTCTTCAATGTGTTTAATTTGGGGGCTATTCAATATAGTATTTTTGTTCTTTCCATGGATTACATGGTGCTCAAGGAATTCACAGAGGATGAAATTTTCCCATTTCATAAGAATTTAGCATTTAATTCTATACCAGTATATACTACTCAAAAATAGGTGTCAAGTAGCATGGCAGATGAATTGAAGTCAGAGTGAGGCATAAGCAAAGTATCTTTCTCACAGTTGTACTTAACAGTTTTGAAACCTTCAGTCCATCATTTCATGTCTCTGAACTAATGAAGAACTTCTAAATTAAATTTGTACAAAGCAAATCCACTGAGTTAGTGACGTTAATATATCTTGAGTGGCCTATGGGGAGAGCAGCAGAGCAGGCAAGCGACAGTCCGAGGGGTTTTGTGCCATTTACTGTAAATATCCAACTACTGATGCCCAGGAAAAGCATACTATTTTGCCTATGCATCCTATACAGCACATGGGAAGAAACAACATCCTCCAGGAGGTGACAAAAAATAGGGGCTGAGCTTCTGTCCTGCCATGTCCTCTCCTTGCAGCACAGAAAATGCCAGAGGAGAGGAGAGAGAGCAGAGCTTGCACGGGGCAGGGGGCTCCCTGAAGCACCCAGGGTTGGTCTATGCTTAGATGTGGGCGCCCGTGTCCCTGGGGAATTGGTGGAGGTATGGATGGTCTCAGACCTCCGGTGCAAGGCTTGGGCAGCTGTGGAGGCTGCCCCCCTCGCTAAGGCCATAGCTCGGAAAGCTTTCCTGCTTTCAGGGTCTTTGTGACCATCATTATTTTCTGCAGGGAGCCTTTCCTGGGTGCTGCTGTGTGCCTTGCACCACTTGGGGTGCTCCCGATAGCCTCGCAGCCAGGAGGAGATGGATCTCCCCAAGCCTGAGGTTGGATTCACCCTGCTTTGGCATCTGCTTGGGGGTCAGTCCCCTTCATGGGCATCTGGCACTGCCATGCCCGACCCTATATCTACCCTACAGCCAACTCTGCTTTCTTCTCCCTCGGCACTTCAAACTCTTCCTTGAGGGACTCTGCCTTGCTGAGGCTCTGCAGATGGAGGGGACTCTGTATGCTCAAGCTTATGCTTATTTACTTACTTTTATTTCTATATCCTTTTTGAGCACATACTAAAGTTGAATCCATTACTCCCATTCTGAACCCAAATCACACCTGTGTTTGGCTAAGACATACGGCTTTAGAAAGGACATCACAAAATGGAGAATTTACAGCAATGTACTCTCAGGTTTCATCACTCTCGGTATGAAATGTATGTGCCTTCTTTCTTATTTTAAGGCATTTTCTTTTAGCTTCCCACCACTGGTGCTTATTATGTTTTTCTCCGCTTTTTGCACCTTCCTCTTCTTTCCTTCCTCTCTTTCATGTTGCTTAATTTCTTCTAAAACTGTTCATCCATTTTTTTCCCTTTCTTGCTTTTTGTCTGGTAAGAGCAATCACAGATCAGCATCAAACAGTATGAGTTCTAGTAACTGTTTTTATCTCTGGAGATTTTAAACTTTGTCAGAATATCCTGATAATATGCTGATTGAAATTCCCCTCTGAAGTCTCAATTTTATACGTACTGTTGTTTCCCCTGTACCTCTTTACAGACAGATACTTAGTGATGTTTTTGTTTAACCTCTGGAGAAGACACAAAGTGGAAAACAAGCAAGTAACAAGCATTTCCAAATCCCAGTGCTATAAATCTGTTTTGTTTCCCTTCTGCTTACAAAAGTGGCAAATTATTTATTTTATTATCTGATATCATACCAATAACAAAAGGAGTCTGTTCCATGCAGTCCAATTATGAAAAATTGCCTGAGATAAAATGACTCACAGTGGACCTTTTTTTCATGGCCCTGTTGCAAGGAAATATTTACCTGCCTGAAGTGAGGAGAATTTACACTCATGCTGGCTGCTGAAAACATCCAATCGGAAAAAAAATTGTCAGATAAAATGTTGGTCAGTCCCAGTGATTTGGACCATTTTGTTGATGCATGAAACCTAGTTTGACCCCAACTGTGGAATTTCTCTAACTTTGGCCAGTGGCAGAGTTTAGGGCATTGGGATGGGTTGGGGGGTCCCCTGAATTCCTTTCCAAATTGGTTTTCTGAAAACCTGAGAACAGGTTTGTCCATGTTACTCAAATGCTTTCTGTCCAGATGTGAGAATGAATTGGCTCGAGTGGATTTGATTCTTCTGGGTTTGGTGTTTTTATTGATTAGCAGTAAATTAGCTAAAAACCGGCATCATTCCCCGGATGTGTGTGTACTGTTAGTGGAAGGGAAACGTTAGTAATGTATGTCAGTAATAAGATTAGTGCCTCAGTTATTTTATTCGGTTACATCCACTTCCAAGTGGCCGGATCCCCTCTTGTGCAGCAATACGAAATGGAAGTATGTGGAAGAAGCAGAGATCAGACAGAAATCTTTGCCAGAAAGCCACGTAACAGAGTATTACATATTTTCCATATTTTCACAAAAAATTGCTAACGTCTCAATGTTGTTTAGAAGTGTGCAGCCTGCTAAGCCTTCAGGCTTTAGGAATGGCTGATGAAATGTATGGGTCCCATTCAGCAGACTTTCATATCAGAGCAGAAATATTCTGAGTATACATACGTGGGCATATAGACAAGTACACAGAGAGAATGAGTATGTCAGTCTGCAGCTAAACACTCTGTCCCATCCTGACCTCACTCCTGTGCCTCCCAAAAAGCGCAGGGGCTGAATTTTCTGCATCCTCCTGGCTGTGAGCGTGGGCGCTCACGGCTGCGCTGGCTGGACGTCCTGGGCAGAGAGGGAAGGTGGTTTGCAAGGGCACAAAATCAGGAGCCTGCATCATCAGTTAGGACCTGATCCACAGCTGGTTGAGCTTTTTTCAGGATGTTGGCTAAAATTTAACGCCCAGTCACTGAGGAAACAGTATATTTATTTTCTTAATCATGTTTGTGTGACATGGGGAATGAGGCTGTCGTTTTAGATGCAGGACAAGTGCATGGGTTTTCTATTCACCTGAATGGTGGCACATGCAATTAGCCCTGAGGGTGCCACACACCATTTTCCACTCTCCAGCCCTGCCCAACAGCCTGCTAATGCCTCTGCAGCTGTTCCAGGTAGCGAGCACGAAAAGGGAGCAAAGCCATTGCATTACTGGGGCTTTCACTAACAAGCAAAGCAAGTTTTGCTTGGCTTTTTTCTCTCCCCTTTGTCAGTTAGGATGTTCTTGGGAGAGAAAGTGCTTTACTTCCAGCTCAAGGGGTTAATGTTAATGATTAATAGCAGAGGAACGTGAAGATGGCTTACCAGGATGGGCTTCTGTGGTGATTAATGCTGGGTCAGGCTCTGTCAAAACCATGGTGGTGGGAATCACATACACATGTTTATGCATTTATATGTAGTATATTTGTGTGTGTGCGCATGGATGTGTTGCTGGAAGTTTATACTAAAAATATCTTCTTTGAAGTCAGAAAATTGCTCTTTTTGTCTCCTTTGTGTCTTAGAGAACAGCAGTGGACACATTCCATCCTCCTGAAAAATTCATGCTTGTTCTGGGAATTTCTTTGGCCTCAAGGCAGCACATTTAGAAATGTACTTTTAAAAGAAGAATAAGAAAGATTTGCTGAGCCACCACCAAGCCTTGCAGAGGCTTCTGCCCTGAGATGGTCCTCTTCCCCCCGGCTTACCTCCACAAGCCCGGGCTTCCTGCGCCACTCAGGCCAGCCCTCGCTTGCAGTGGCACAGGGGGCTTTGCTGGAGAGTAAGCCTTGATGCTTGATACAACCCAGTCAGGTTGGTTTGCCACGTGCTGCCGTTTGCCGCGTGCCGTGGCAAAAAAAATGAGTAGAACAATTCCTGCTCTGGAAATTGTAAATCTGCTTTGAGGCAGACATGCAGACACAAGAAGGTCTCATAGCCTGCGAGGACAAAGAGAAGACTGGCTAATGAAAGCAAGAGTGTGCAGCTAACGTGGGATTATTATTGCCTGGAGCAATTATAAATCAACGGAGAGATTAAAAAAAAACCACTGTGCTTCAGCAGTGATGGAGTGCCTCCAGAGTGCCTCTGGGTCTGGAGGATGGCCTGCAGCCCTGGAGCGTGTCCACCTCAGAGGAACAGCTGCAGGGAGCTTCATATTTGGGAGTCCCACTGGGATGAAGCAGCAGGGTTGACTGAGATGCTGGGGGTTGCATTGCCATTATCAGACTGATGCCGTCTCATCCACTGAGTCTGCAAGAGCTCGCGACAAGGCTGTTACAGGCCATAAATGAAGATGCTTTTCCCTTTTTTGGTTTATGAGGAAAATCTCTCTAAGAAAAGTGACTGACTTCTGTACCTTCCTCCAACCCAGGTGCTGGAATAGCACTCTGGCAACTTCAGTCACCAGGAGATGTTTTGGGGGTGGTCATGTGTGCTATCCCATGTCAGTCCGGTTTTCAAAGACAATGAGACCAAACAGTTTCAGTGTCCATTGGTCTTTTCTTCCATCCATCTGTCTTTCCATCTGTCAGTCTCTCCTCCTCGGTAAACATCAAGAAAGTTCAGTTCTGATGGAGAGAACTCAAAGATGAAGTATTCATATGGGTATCATGACACTTGACTTCTATCCACCCTCTGGATAGAGGAGAGACACCAACTAATGGCCCTGCAGAGTGGCAAGGTTGCAGTATGAGTGCAGGTATATTTGTAGCTTGGAACCAGCTCAGCACCTGCTGTTCGTTCTTACGCTGCTAGTCAGGAGTGTGGCAAGGATATAAGGATGCTGCTGGGGGTGTGGTGGTGTTGTGCTGGCTGGAGACCTTTGGAAGGCAGGGCACTTCTCTGAGGAAAGCCAGAATTTGTTAGTTCTGCTGCTCGATGAAGGACTGGGTGAATTTTACTCATGAAACTCTTAAAAATAAACAGTTGGAAAAGTAAAACAGATCTATATATAACAACAAGAAAGTTCTATATTTGCAGTGAAGCTGTTAACAGGTAATGTGCAAGGCTATGTCTTTCCTGGAGGCCACAAACTATTACATGCTCCATTAATTATCAACCTACAATTTTCCTTCAGGGGTATCACAAAGAGCTTTGCATTCCTTCCTTTGCTTTACTCAGGTGGCCAAAAATAGAATAGACTAGACTATTTCAGCTGGAGGGGACCTACAATGATCATCTAGTCCAACTGCCTGACCAATTCCGGGCTGACCAAGTTAAAACATGTTATTAAAGGCATTGTCCAAATGCCTCTTAAACACTGACAGGCTTGGGGCCTCGACCACCTCTCTAGGAAGCCTGTTCCAGCGTTTGACCAAATGCCCAGAAGCAATGGAATGGGGACAGAGTGATTTTCACAAGGGACAGACAGACCCATTTCAAGCTAGATGGATTGCCACTCTGGGCTGAAGGCAGCGAGCAATTGTGCTAACCTTGGTGGTGGGGCAGGGACAACTCTGAAACCTGCCTTTTTCCTGGAGGAGTCTGCAGGGACGGGGAATCTGCACTGGTTCTCCTCTTGGGTTGGCTTTTGGATGCCTCCAGGTTGACTGAGCAGCACCAACTGGGTGCTGTCCTGGTAGAGCAGGACTGTGGTCCCCAGTGCCAGCCCCATCCTACCCCCATGTCTGAAGAGTGGTGAACCTGGTAGGGCTGCTCTGTGCTCCGGGTTATGACTTACGACATGAGCAACCTGCGAAGGGAAACAGAAATCCATGTTACCTCATTGTGCAGAGGTACAGGAAGGTTCCTCAATGACCCTCTGAAATACTGCTGTAAGACTGCCAAGGTCTGCCAAGCGGAGCCATCTTAGAGAAGATGGTGAGAGGCAGGGTGCAGCTGATCAGGTTTTAATTGGAAGGGTTTCAAACACACATTGCCTCAGCCACTGCAATCTCCTCCTGGGAACATACACACGGAGGTAAAAGTGTTGCTTAATGGTTTATGAAACTCCTATTCAGAAATGCTCCAGATGGCACAGGGATCCCCCAGTTGCGTGGTTCTGAACTGCTATCGGTGGGAAAAAAAATGTTATTGAGAGAAAACTGCCTGTGTGGAAGTGTACCCTTTTACGTTCACTCAAAATACTATTCTTGCTCTTTCCCACTACTGCTTCCTTGGTACCCAGGGCATCTTCCAACACTGGTTGCATACAAAAGGCCGAGCTTTTCATGGCATTGTGTTACTGGCATAAGGCTGTGCTGTACTAATATTCACAGCATTTGCATAGACCTACTCATGTTTATTTTTATCCAGGCAGTTGGGTACAGTTTTCCTGAAACTCAGGCAAATTGTGTCACATTAGCCACAAAAGCTTCATGGCTGGCTCAGGGTAAGCCAGCTCTGCGCTGCGGCTTGAAGGTGTCAGGGGTGTCTGTGCAGCTGCTGAGTGGGACAGGCTGGTGGATCGGCTCAAAACTAGCATTAAAAACCAGTTGGCTTGCAAGCTGATCTGACGTGCTGTGACACAACGCTTGTGGTATTTACCACCAGGCTTTGCTGTCTCGGTTTTGCCCTGCCACAGCTGCAGCGTTAGCGAGTATCAAACTTCCTTGTGTTAGGGCAGGCTGGGCTGCGGGTCACGATGAAACTGAAATTACAGCTGTGCTATATGGCCACTGCTGTCTCCTCTTTGCATCTGTAGTCACTGTCTTTCTTGGCTCTTTTTTTTCCCATGCATCAGCTGTATTAAATACTCAGTATTCCTGGCTATGGTGTCTAGGGAGATGGCTTTCTTAGGTCAGAAGG
>NW_009191761.1:0-1528 GCF_000690835.1 Fulmarus glacialis | reverse complement strand
AAGAAGGCATTAAGTACCTCAGCCTTATGTTATCAAATCTTTATGTTCCTTTTCGCACACAGTACAGGATGCTTTGGTTTCAGTGGGTATTGCTGCACCACATGAGTGCTGTAATTGCAAGACGCCTTAAAACGCCTTAGAGTAAAATGTCTTGTCAGCATGCTGCCTACCTGTCTTAGCTCCACAGCGGCAGCAGCCCTACATGCTCACTGATCCATGCACAGTTCTGAATACAAAGGCTGTTTGTGTGCTTGTGTTGTTTTATTGAAATGTCACATTCCACAGGTTTTACAGATATGATGGCAATTCGTATGTTAGAAATGTTGAAGCAAATTTTATATTATGGGAGATGAAAGGCAGAACTGACTATGGGTACACTTCATTCATGAAAGAAGTAAGCCATCTACTGAGAATGTAATTTAAACATTTTATGCATAATGGTCTACATGCAAAGTATGATTGTTCTTACACATGCTAAGACCTCTTTAGTCTGAGTGGATGTATATAGCTGCATAACATTTTAACATTTCATATACTGGACTTAACATCATAGACTATTCAAAGTTATGCATGTGGGAGGTATCGAAACAATACAGTAAAGAGAAGAAAAATGTGCCCAATAGCATATAGTTTGGGAAATTAAATTTCAAAAATCACTTTGAAATTTCAGACTGCCTTCTCTCCAAAGAGAAAAAAATATGATACGCACTAATCCACATGGTCATCAAAACTAATTCTGCCCGATCTATTTATAATTAAAATTAGTACATTGCTTCCTTTTTCAGTAGGATGACAAAGGATATTTAAGCCAACTCCTCATCTACATACAGTGTTACAGGAACTTTGCCTCCTCTGGCAGCTCAATTTATGAAAGAACTCTAACACTCTTCTATGTATACATATACAGCTATGCTTGGGGTTTGGACATGATCCTACTTACTCACTTCCAACCCTGACAAACACAATTATCTCTTAATGGTAAGTAAATCAAATATACTGAAGCATGATGCCACCTTTTTACGTACCATACTTTCAAATGATACACATTTAAAATTCACATTCACATTAATCTGTTTGGGTTTTGTTTTTTTCTTAATTTGTATTTTTAACAGGCAGGTTGTCTGTACAAAGCACAGTTTTGGCCCATGATGCTTAAATAAAGTAAAAACTCTACGTTGGATAAAATATGGGGACCATAGGTATGAAAATGTATGTTTAGAAATAGCTGGTGAGAGTGTGAATAAAATCTATTGTTATCTTACTTCATATCCTTGCATTACTGATATCCTTGGAGGAGGGGGGCATGGTGAAACATTGACAGGGTGGAATAAAGCTCATATGACAATACTGCATTGGTCTAATCATAAAGTGATCTAAAAGGATAACTTTGTGCTGAAAATACATTATCAGCATTGTTAGTTATATTGCAAGAAATTCAGCAATTCATAGAATCACTATTCCTGAAGATCATATTCTCCATTATGAGCTCTCCTCCAAGCAGCAATTCATAGAATCATAGAATCATAGA
>NW_009191760.1:26505-29359 GCF_000690835.1 Fulmarus glacialis | reverse complement strand
AGCCCGCGGGGAAGCGGTTCGAGGGAGGAGGAATAAATGTTTCCTCTTGGCGTTTTGCGGGCGCTGGCCTGCGGCTGGCCTGCAGGTCGGGCCTGGTCCGATCCAGCCCCGCGCTCCCTGGGTGGCCTGGGGTTTGTTTTGAAATCAAACGGTCTGTCTTTTCCAATGTGTTGGCCAGGCGGTGGGAGGAATGTTTACGGGTAACATGCAGAGGTCGTTTCGTGTCATATTTTTGCCCTTCTTTTGTGCCACTCACCTTTGTCAACAGCATGCGTGCATTCTTGAGGACTGGTACGATTGTTTTAAACAGTTTACAAAACCTTTTACGTGTGGACTTGTCGCCTGATACGTTAAGGATTGTAAGAATTGATTTTTCAGCCTACGAAAAAGATTAGTGCGTATGCCAGGCTCCAGTTTTTGCTAAACAGATGGTACTCTCTTTCCTTAAACAACATCTTAAAGACACTTTTAGTTTTCTTGATGACTGAAGAGGCTCTATCGGCATTTATATGTGATTGTGTATCCTACCCACTTTTCTCTACCTCTTCAAACTGTGCTCGCTTACGACTTTAAGAGACCCGTCTGTTCTGAAGGTTAAGTAGCAAAGCGATGCACCCCAAATAAGTGTCTTGATTTTTTTGTTTTGTTTTTGTTTGTTTGTTTTTTGAAGTGATGTGGGAAGACTGATGCTCCATGATTCTTCAGACTAATTGGAGAATTACCCTCATTTGCAGTGTCTGATGGTTTTCAGAAGTGACAGAAGTTTTCAGTAATGGTCCAGACTGTCGGATGTTGATGTTCTTTGAAAGAAAATGTTCTTAACTTGTGGAAACTTTAGATGGACAGTCTAAAACTATAAAATGGAGTAAAAAGCATCTACCAGCTGTTAGAAAACCATTGTGTTTTAAAGATTGAAGATTAGTATTTGTTAAATTAACTTTGAGTAATTACTATGTAGTGAACAAAAATGTCTCAATTTAAATTTGTGATTTTCACTAGTTAAGCAATCTGGTAGAATTTTATACTGTTCCTTTGGTGTATAAAGTTGAGTGTGTGTACAAAGGTGGGGAAGGAAGTTAATACATATTGTGTGCTGTAACACCAACCTGAATCTTTTAATATGCAATAAATATCACCTGTCTAAGTAGTCTTGAGGATTTTTTATTTGATTTTCCTGGAAATGCTGAGTATCTGACAATATCTTATTAACAAGGTAGTATTTACATGGATTTCAGTGGGTGTTCCCTTAGTCCTTAAAATCCCTTTGTGCAGATAAGCTTAAAGATAAAAAGAGAATGATGTTTTTAATGATAGTGGTGAAGACTGGCTGTTAAAAAGAGCATTTCTGGAGTGTCTCTTAAAAGCCTGAGGATTCTGTACCATACCAGAGCTGTATTGTCACAGACCTGCCCACCGAACAATGTAATGCATCTGTGTTCAGTCATTTTTGAAGATCAGGGGCCTTACTACTCAGTGATTTCCACTTTTTAAGAAAATAGCCCATGTCCTTATGTAAGTAGTGACGTTGGAGCATATAATCAGTGCTTACATTTGTACACGTATAAAACTGATGCTTTTTATAGGACTGTCAAAATCTTTCTCAGTTTCTTATGTTTCGTGCTACTGTTATATGTGTCATGCATCTTTTTCAGATATTTCTTCTGTGCTTTTTTTTTAAATGAGACTTTTGCTTTTTACTGTCTTTTTGTTTTGACTAATTTGGATTACTTTCAAAGTTTTGGGGGGGGCTTTTTTGGAAGGGAAGTGTTTGTTTTTATGTGGCCTCTATGGCTTTGCATTTTGCCATGAGATATTATGAAAACAGTATTAGTGTTGTAGGAAAGATGGTGTTGGGAATAGTGAAAAATTACTTAAATACTGGAGTGCTGGAAGATCTATTTATTTATTTGTGAAAGGCTCAGCTTAAAGTGATTCAAGAAATTTTGGTAAGAAGAGGTAGAAACACTGCTGAAAATGTGAATGCTCTAGGAAATTGATTATGGGACTGCTTTTGGTGGGTTTTGTGTGGTATTGTGCTGACCGAGTTCATGGGCTTCCCTCCCTCCCACCCTCCCACATGAAAGCAAGCCGAACTTACGTAATAGACTCTTGTTTCAAGGGATATTTATGCTTTCTTCTTACCACAAGTTCAGTTTAGTATGACAGTATAGATCCCACTGTTTTCTACTAGCGTTGTTGTAAGATTACTAGTGGAACAGAAAAGCATATAAGTATCATTTTAGTGGTGAAGTACAACAAGTAACATGAATTGCTCATGTAATACTCATAGAATGATCTTACACTATATGATAAATGGATGGAGAACTGCTGGCTAACTGATATATCTCGGAAATAGTTGCTAGACAGAATTATTCCTGAATGTAATTGTTCCTGAAAGTCTTAGAGGCGTTAATCTACTAGACTTGAGACTTTTTTCATGAATGATTTGAAAGTAATAACAAAATTGTCATTAATAAAACTTGCAGATGAACAAGATGAATAGGTACTAAGCAGGGAGGACAGAACAACTGTACGAAAACATCCAGAATTCATGTGAAGTTATGCTAGTAAAACAAAGTACACCTTAGTGCAGCCATATTTGAAGTAATGCATTGAAGATAAGCAACATAGGCATGGAATTGTATCCTGAAATTTATTGACTGGTAGGATATAAATATGAACAAGCAGTTCAGCAGAAGTTCCCGGTATAATGCTTTGATAAAAAATATGTAATATATTCCTTGTTGTTTTTTTTTTTAAAGGTGGTTTACTGATTAGGAACAAGAAGATGATTTTTGGCTGAGCATGTGGTAATACTAATGATGAAGCTTTGTCTTTAAAAGTCATTGTTAAA
>NW_009191760.1:15200-26474 GCF_000690835.1 Fulmarus glacialis | reverse complement strand
GAAAGAGTTAAGAATTATTTTAATAATGCCTTAAGGTGAAAGGCTTGAAAAAACCCCGTTCACATTATCAGAAATACTGAGAAGGACCTTTTTTGCCCGATGTAGCTACTTTCTTACTGAGATGCAGTGCTTTATTCTGTTTATACTTAAAAAGATCCAGTGGCTGGAAAGTGAAGCTGAATGGGATCAAGTCGAAAGGCACAGGTGGTAAATGGTGAGGGTGAGTAATCATTGTAACGAAGAAAGGAGGGCAATGGTGGATTATCCAGCTCTTGATGTTTTCAGCTTGAGTTTGGGTGTCTTTCTAGAGACCAAATGCAAGCTTTTGAATTCTGCACATGGGTAACTGGGTGGTGTTTCAAATCTGTGAATATAGAGGAGTGTAGACTCTGTTGGGGTGACTCTGATTCTGTGAGTGATGTACCACCTCTTTTTTTAGCAGGATTGTGAAGTGCATGGATGACCAAAGAGCGGGAGTCCTGTGGGTGTAGATCTCGGGATGGACATGGCGTTGGCTGCCCTACAGCGTGATATGGTAGCTCCATTACAAGAGATGCAGAGCACGCTAGGGTGGCACAGTAACACTGGACTGAGTAGTCCCTGCTGCTTTGTTTCCTTCTCCCGATGTTCAGGTTTCTGGAGACAGTTACAATGGCAAGCTCTGCTTCCATTTATACAGTGTAGCCCTGGTATGGGAATGCTACTCATACTGTTTGTACTTGTTTGTTACTTTGACTAAATGATTTTAATAGGCCTTCTGACTTTAAATTCCTTGGATCTTCTAAACAAGAACAACTTCCTGACTGTTCTGTGGTAGGTGATGATAGGCTTGGATGTTTTACTTTGAAATCCAAGAATGGGGGGAGAGGAATCTTTAGGAAATGGACTTTGTTTGTATTGCTCCTTTTTGTTGGAAAATATTCTTGGTGTGTGGCCTAATATGGCCTTAACTGCCAAAGGTATTTCAGCTGGTCACGGCTGCATTTCTTCCTAAATGGTAAGAACTATTACTGGGGAGGAAGATCTGTTTTGTTACTGCTATGTAGTGCATTCACCAGTGTCATTATGTTGTGTGGGATATGTTTGAGAGAGATGGAAGTTATTGGTTATTACAGATCTCTTTTGGCATTAGAAAAGTCTTGGCTGTGGAAGTTGGGTGGTTTTTTCCTGGTTTGTTTTTTTTTTTCTGTTGTGTGTGTTGGTTTTTTTTTTTTTTGGCTTACTCTGAACTCAGAGAAAAATCTTCCTGCAAAGTTGGAAGAAAATTGTAAGAGTTATGGGCTCTGGCAGGAATTTCGCTAGCTGGAAGCCTTCATTTTTATCTTTATTTCTCTCCCTGTGGTTCAATTTGTAACTACCTAGGAAGTTAGAGGCACGATATCTCCTTGTATTCCTTGGTGGCGAACAAGAACAAAGCTTGTTCATCTCTAGTTTTTAATGCATGCAAGATAGACCACATTAACTTTCTTTATATTCTAATTTCTTAATCAAAATATCAGACAATACTAAATGAAGAAAATAGGTAAACTTATTGTAGATAGCTCTGGCTCTAATTTCTTCTGTTTAAAGTATCAGTGAAAGGCCTGATTTTACAGTCCAACTCTATTTCCTGTGGAATTCTGTTGATATTGTTGGGGCTGTATTGGGGTGGAGATTGTTCTCGATTGTCCTGTAAAGGTAAGGGACTTACTCTGTAGTTTAGTCAGGATCACTCTAGGGACTAAGCTTACATTTGTGAGCTCATTCAAAGATCAGTTATTTTTTATTAAAAAGGAGGACGGAACCATGAAGTCTCAGGCAAATTAGCATGCATAATATTGAAAATTGAGTCTTGCTTCGTGTATCGTGGTTAGCTTCATAGTTTGAGGCCAGAAGGGACTGCAGATCTAATCCAACCTTCTAATGCAGGCATTGAGGGTTTTTTAATGCAGTAATTCTTTTGATAGCCAGGATACTACTTATAAAGTCAAAAAGAAAATAAACAAAATCCTACAGTAACAGATAATATTGTATAGCTGGGAAAGTTGCCCCCAAATTTAATTAGTCTGTTTAAGACCTAAACCTGTTTCTAGTCTAAATTTAATTTGTTTCTGTTTATTACATCTTGAGAGATATCTATCCAAATATAGGTCTGTCTGTATTTATTTAATATGCTGATGGTTATCAGATCCCTACACTGGTGTTATGGTCCTACTGACCCTTTTGAGTCTCTCGTTAAGACGTGTTCTTTCATTCTTTCAGTGTTCCCATGGCATTGCTCTGAGTGCAATAGCTGTTGGAGTAGTGAACTTGAGAACCGAGTGCTATTCTAGTAGTCACACCAGGGCCAGTTGCGGTAGTAGAGCAGCTTCCCCATTCTTACTCGACATTCCCCATTTGTATAGACCATTGTACTGGTCTTGTTGGGAACTGCATCACGCTGGAAGCTTGTGCCCAGATGATTACCCACCTCCAAGTCTTTTCAACGCTTTTCTAGTGAGTTTCCAGGATGGGTCTTCATTTTAGATATGACTTTGCTTTTGTTGGTATTTAAAAAAACGTTATTCTGGCCTGTCCCAACCTCCCCCAAGTAATGTAAGCTACATTGTATCAGAAACAGAGTATTATTTATCTGCGTTTCTCCCCCCACTGTAAAACTTAGCTCTAACTGTTGTTTACTCCTAAGTTGCAGACAACCATGAAATAAGGTGGGGTCAAAATACAAGCTCTGTAGGGTGCATAATGTCCTCTCAATAGTATTTTCATATTGATGCTCCCCTGAGGTTTTAAAAACATGAGCTACAGAAAAGAGCAAGAGAGGGTTTTTTGGCCAGCATAGTCCTTAAGTAGGACAGTATGTATAATAGTCACAAAACGAATCATAAGTATAAAGTTTGTTCATCTCTAGTTTTTAATGCATGCAAGATAGACCACATTAACTTTCTTTATATTCTAATTTCTTAATCAAAATAACAGGCAATACTAAATCAAACACTTCAGACATTAACTGTGTTTGACCATTACTACTTCTTTACCAACTGAAAATGCTGGGTTTATTTTTCTGTGAAGCCATGGTACTTAGCGTTACTAGTCTTTGATTTTTTGTAAATTCTGTATCAAACCTAGAAAAGCCAGCAATAACTTAAAATGGTAACCATTTATAACCCATGTTATCTTTTATCCAGATCACTGGAGTTTCTTCAGGCTTAATGAAAAACAATATTTACATCTTTTGGACTATATGGTTGACCTAAACAACCTGTACTTTGAAGAAGTTTAATAATACTTGTTGTTATATTAGAAAGCATTTTATCATGGCAACAAGATATGATTTAAATTTTCTGGCTTTTTCTGCAGCTGTTTTTGTTCTGCGTTTATTGAACGTTTTCAAATTTTGTGGTTTTGTGTTTTTATTGACAGTTCTATCATTCTTATGTTGTAATCTTGACAACTTTTGTCCATTTCTTTTGTTGTTAGGATGCTGCTTGCCCTTTTAGGGATAGGGATATCTCATATACTTTTGCTTGCCTTTCAGTTTTCCATATTTTTCTCATTTGTCACGCTTATTGTCAATGCTTCTCTTGCCATTTTTACAAGTTTTTTTTTTTTTTTACAGTTGTTCTCACTTCCCTTGTAAACTATGCAGTTTTCCACCACTCTGGGCTTTTTCGCAGTGGTAACATTGTGGCTTCTTAGGCATCTAGGCATCACTTAAAATAGATTTCAACTATTTACAGTTTTTCTTCTACATATTGTCTTCTGATTTGGGCAGTAATTGATTTTTAACTTTCTGAAACAGGCCCTTTTAAAGCATCAGTGATAAGCGTCTGGTTTGACCTGAATTTATGTTGACTCAGTTTGCCTTTACTTGTTAAGCACAGACTTTATTTCTCAGATTTCGCAGAATTTTAGTCTTTCAACAGCATTTGTTTCACTGTGTTTACCTCTTTGCTTAGGAAAGTAATGAGACGTTATAAATGTGGAAGAGGGTTACATTTTAACTTTGCAGAATCCAGTTTATGGAATTAAAGAAGGAAATGTTTGCTCTTTGCTTGAAAACTGGGTAATACTACCATTGATACTGACATGTTTAGATGGGAGCAGCCTCAGTAATTTATATTTCAGCATGCACCCTGTCCTCTGCCGCTTTTCAAAGACAGTATGAGGTGAAGATTTGACTTTCATAGCATCTTGTAGTTGAGAGAAACACTGGGGTCTGTTACAAATGAGACTGTAGAACAAATTCAAAAGCTTTTTCTGAAGTTGGAGGGAGTCTGGCTGAATTGAACCCTCAGGCTGTCATGCCCAGTACGTGGTGTAACATTAGACTACAATTTGTCTCGTGCAATTTTGAAATCTAGTAATTTCTTCCTACGCTTGTAGCATGCCCTGAGGCCTTTAGAAGTGTTTCCTTGATTGTCTCTGTAAGGGTGGGGAGGTACCAAAAATGGAGGGTAGTGGGAATGCTGTGGTCAGAGCTTGGAAGGCTGCTCAAGACCAGGGGAAGATGAAGATGACTCAAGAAGGAGGGAGTGCAGTAGCAAGAGAGGGAGGACATCAGAGCATGCTTTGAAAACACTTGTATTGCTGGCTTTGAAGGATGTGGTTTCGCAATTGAGTTTAAGCTGGTCTAAAGCCACGGTGGAACCTGGACACAGTCCCTTACCCTTCCTGGGATTGGCTCTTGCAATTGTGTAGCCAGTAAGTGAATTGGGGTACTTCTTGCTTTGTGAGTCTGTGACCTGCTCTAGCTGAAACCATTACTGTGCTGTTGTGAGAACTGATAAGAGGTACTTGAGAATATGCAGCCAGGACTGTGAGTCTGACCACCCCTTTTGATGGCAGGTCAGTTTTAGCTTGACTTAAGCAGATTGTGAAACCTACCTTTAAATGCTTCCAGCTGCACGCATCTGCCAGTGATGCTTGTCTGGTCCCAGGATGAGCCAGTTCAGGGAAGTAAATCAGTAGAAAATGCATCCACTAAAAAAAATTGTGAATAACTTTCTGCCGGTTCAGTAAACCTACTCATTGTAGGATGCAGTGCACTACAGCACTGACAGAAGGTGGAGGGTGAGCTGGTGTGACCAGTTTGGAAGGTTAGGAGTTGGATAGAATGGGACTGTTCTTAACTGTCAGACCACAGATTTACTAAGCTGTCTCTCATATGCTGCAGAAAATTGACTATCAGCATGACTAGAAGCACCTTTCATGAACTTCCTAGTTCTGGTAGATGAACTAGCCTGTGTTTATCATGAGTGGGAATGAGAGTTTGCTTAGTTGGCTATTGATTTGAAGCTCCAGTTGCTGGTTCAAGGTTGTGATGGGAATGGTGAATTGAAGTTTTCCATGAGGACTGAGCGCAACTTGTACTAACTTTCTTTTTTTTCTATATTTGCTAAGGAGAAAAGAGGGTCCATAGCTAGACTGACTGCTCATTCTGTCATGTGCACTTGCCAGTGCTCTAATTCTTGATTTAATTTTTTCACTGTTCCTCGGAGACGAGTTAGCTATAAACTCACTAAGCAGCATAATTTACATTTGAGTGTGGCTTTGGCAAATACTTGCTGAAAAAAGCAGAACCTTCAGTATACTTTTTTTTGAATATGTGATGTTACCAGGTTTGAAAATTGAATGAAGAATCTTGATCTTTGAAAAAGAATTTTCAGAATATCCTTTTCTGGGAATTTTAAAAAGAGGAGTTGTTTTTTCTCCATGTAGCTGAGGATCAGGATTGAGCTAGATACATACTTAGGTGCATTTTTTAAGTTTAGCCCTTTAAAAGAGTGAAATGCATAATTGGTTTTAAGTTACTCATGTGGTGACTGACTGCTAATGTTAGGTCTCTCAGGGATTGGATTTTTTTTTTTTATGTTGAGAGGTCTGCAAGCTCATATACTCTGAGACCTAGACCTGTTTAAATCACTTGGAAAAAAATATAGTTTTTATTCTGTTGAAATCCCGAAATTTTGGCTGAGAACACAATGCAACACTCCTTGAAAAGAAAGCCAAAAAAAATGTATGTACATGTTAATATAAGTTGCTGACTAAAACAAAACTTTGAAGTAAGCTTTAAGCCATAGTATTTTAAACTTTTAATTTTTTTAACCTTTACAAATGCTATAAATGCAGCTTGTTTTAAATAACACTTGCTGGTGACACTACTTGTGCAAATACAAGGCCTCTGAAAAGCCTACTTGTGAAGCTCTTACTTCCTAAAGTATAACACTGTTCTATTTAGGAACATCTGTAAGTAAATGACTAGAAAGCAGTCCATTGGTTGTGGATGCTTGCTTTGAAGAAACAGAACTTACTCGTTAGCAGCTGTGCCTTAAATCACATGATCTCTGACCTCTGCGTAGAGTGGTTGGATTAAGGGTTCTAGTTGAGCATCTCTTAAACCTGTTATGTAAAAAATTAGATTTGAAGAGTACGTGGGATTATTCTCTCTGTGTGATGGCTGACTGTTGCTTGTGGGTGGAACTCTGTATCAGCAAAAGGACTACTTTATTGTGTTTGAGATGAGGCTTTTCTCAATCTGTTTCGCAGTATTTTAAAAAAAGCATTATCAACTTAAACTGTAATTTGCTTTCAAAAAAAAATTGGAGTATTAGGCACAGGTTTTTTTTTTTTCTGTTGTGTATGTATTCTATGATTAGCTTCTCCAGGAATTTTCATGTGCAAATAGGTTAAAAATTTAGGAGGAAAATCAAACAGCCTTCACAGGGTGCTGTCAAATGTGAAAAATAATGGGAAACGGTGACAGAATTGGTGTTGAATGGAAGTTTTTTTGTCATGTCATACTCATTTTGTGTAATTTAATGCTATAATAGGGGGCAGGGAGAATCCCAACATAAACTGTAAGGGTCAAAGTAAGGCAAGCCTGATAGTATATATTTACAAGCCAAACACTGAACTGTTTTTTTTGGTATATCGTATGACCAGTTAAAATTAAAAAAAAAAAAAAGTGGTATTGCACACTTTTTTCATGGAGAATGTAATCTGGTTTAGATGGAGGTTTTCTAGCATGTATTAGCTAAACTGAAGGTGTATTTGCATCTCATCCCAGTTCAGACAATCTTACGACTCATAGCTGCTGAAGGCTCTGGCTCCTCAAAGTGATGAACCTATACAGCCCTGCAGAATTCTTTTTTTTTTGTCTGGCTAGGACTTCATGTGAATATGAGAAGGATCAGACTGCTCCCACTTGATGACAGTCAACAGTTAGTCAGATTAGCTGTTACTGGTATCACCCTACATTTTACTGCTGTTTCTAGAGAAGAAAAAGCTACTCTTCTTGTGCCTGTAAAGAATTAAATGTGATTATCTCTAAAATTAAGACATCACTTTAGCCTCTGTTTCTGTGACTTCCTGTGTGGCAGAATTAGGTGAAGGGATAGGGGCAGGAAAGTTATCGTAGATTTTAGAAGAGGAATTTCCATTAGAAATGTTAAAATAAATACCAGCAGTATCTTTTTTAGGAATGCAATGAATTGATTTGCTTGTACTTATTTTGTGAGCATTCTTCTATTAATGCTAGTGCATGAGTGGCTAATATTTATGTGTATATAAACTAATGTGGGTGTTTGTAATATGCAAATTACTATAAATAAATTTGTCTGTGTAGATTCTTGCACTTTTTTAAAAGTAGGAGGAAAACTGGGAAAGCTTACTAAAAAGCACTATATTCTAACAAATGAAGAACAGAAATTGAACACGCAAATACAGGGGAAGCATTTCTTTAATGTTAACCTCCAATAGTCCCTGTTAAATATCACACACATACATGAGGATTATTTTATTATTTAGCTTCCCTGAAGTAGTATGCTTAGTTGCAGTCACTTCCAATTTTATCATGATTCTTTCGATTGCAGCCAGGTATGGAAATAGTATAGTCATCAATAAAAAAAAAAAAAAGAATATTATTTCTTCTGTTCTCATTGAGAAACAAAGGCAATAATATGCAATATTTTATTTCTATTTTTATTTTAGAACTTGGTAGTATTTACTCTTTAAGTGTCAGTTATCTTGGTCATCATTCAGAATTTAGATTGTCTGACTTTGATCATGGTATCGCTTCCTTGCAGCAATATTGCATAACGTTAAAGGAAAAGCAGTCCTAGCCATCTGTTAATGCCTACCAGAGCCATGTGTAGCAGCTGTAAGCAGCAGTATTTTCCTCCCTTCCTTATGTCCAAGCAGGCATATTGACCTATTCATATCCTCCTGCTATATATAATTGCAAATTATGAAATTGCTATCTCAGAATAATTCAGTCTTGGTCATCATATTCTTTCATGCGTAACTTCCTAATTTTTTTCCTATGAATACTGTTCTCAGAATTCTCCTTAAGCTTATTTCATTTTGGCTTTTTAATTGGAAAAGATTAAAAGATTTGAGTACTGAGGGGAAATGAGCATATCTTTATTTGTGCATTTGGTTATGAGGAGAACTGTTTGAGAATGCCGGTATTGTTAGTGCGCATTTTTGGGAGCTGTGCTTACTTTTCCCCCCGCTCCCCTGCACGTCTTCCTTTTTCCTTTGGAGTTATTTTTCATATTTTGCTTTATCTTCTGTTTCCCCATCTTATTGGTTGTGTTTTCCAGAGGAGGTTCCCTTTTCTCTTCTACCATGTTTTTTCTTTTGTCCAAAACACCTTTTTTTTTTTTTTTAGCCTTATTCTCACTCTTCTGAGTTTTTTCCTACCCTGCATTACTTACGCATCTGTGCAAGCAGTCTGCACATTTTGTGACTAATGAGTAATGACGAACTAGTCACAGATGCATAAGAGTGATTAGGGCACTGTCAAAGGATAGTCACTAAAGTGGGAAGCTCATCTAGAAAGAGTGACCCTTGGTAGTAATTGGGAACCAAATTTGGCTTTTATAAATAAGTAAAATCTGTCACACTTGCAACCTTCTAAGCCAACCAACTCTACCAGTTTCTAGAAGTAGCATCATTTTCTTCATCCTGTGAGCCTGACTTTCTTGAATATTTAAAAGCTGGAGTGTGTTGGTCCATGATTACTTAGCCAAATTAACAATTGGCAGCTGCCAAAATGTTCCTGCTACCTTCTCTTTACTTGCCTTCCCTCTACTAGTGCTCTGGAGCCTGTCTTTTCGCAGGAGAAACAGATTCAACTTGCTGTCCTAGTAAAAGAATCAGTTTGTTCTGTTTCTTGTTTAATTTTTTTTCCCCTCTAATGAATTGAGTGGGCTCATTGCGACCGCAGCTCCGAGTACCAAAGCTAGCTTGAGTTAGGCAGCAGGAGCACAGAGCCAAGAGCAGTGGGGGAGTGTGGGCAGAGAAATGACCTTTCTCTTTTAGCAATTGTAAACTGCTAATTTGGCTCAAGTCATGCTTGGAAATGGCTCCTTGAAACAGGATGAAGTAAGTAGAGATTTAGCGTTTGCAACCTGCTTATTGTAAATCAGGCCTCTGCTCTACTGCCTTCTGTTTAGTTTTCCTGACTTTCAGCTGGGGAGGAGCCATTGTCAGTAGAGATAAAAATATAAAAAATAAATGCATTTGGATTTCAGTTAGTTTTTCATCTTTGAATTAGCTGTTAGTGGTTTTTAACTGGATCATCATTGTAAAATTAAATTTTCCTGCAATAAATATTTTCATCATAAAAGGAAAAATATTTTAACACTTAGGATTATTGTTGAAGCCATTTGTGAATATGGTGTATGTTCTAGGCTCAAAATGTTGTGTTGTTACTTTATTATCAATCTGTCATATGTTTAAAAAAATCATAGTAGTTTCAAGAATTTGAACTATTTTCTTAAAATTTGTGTGAGGGCATGTGAATTTAGAGATTTATTCTTTCCTGCTTTAGGTGAGAACTTAAAAGCCAAATGGTGACAGTGAAACTGACAATACACAAAGTTCTGTGAAAGGCGTGATGTAAACATGATATAAATCATTATTTTTCACTTTTTTAATGCTTATTCCTGTTCCTTTAATAACGGTGGGCAAGTAATCTAGATCAGTATAGGATTTTTAAGCAGAGCTTTCTCTTCTGTCCAACAGGTTGGAGGAAGTAATCTGTATTTTGTGTGTTTTAATCTTCTGTTAAACTCTGTTAAACTAAAAATAGATGCTGAATGTCATACTTACGATTTCTTTCTGGCTTAGCTGCTGATGCAGAATGACTAATATTCGGCAAACTTGCCCCTGGTGTAACATCACTGTAGTCGATCCTACCGGGGACGTGGGATGCCTGGGCACAGGCAGCTTTGTTCAGGTAGCCTTCTGCTGACTTAGAGCCATGCCTGCACCTATTATGGCAGCATTTGATGGTTGTGGCTGCGTTGAAGCCATTATATTTGGTAGTAATGCGTATAGAGAGATTGTGTTTAATATCCACAGCTTTTTAAATAGCAGTCTTTACTATGCTATATGTTTAAAAATATAAAACTTGCCAAAGAAGGTGGTGGAAAGGTTAAGTGTTTGGTAGTTGTTAAGCTTTGGCATGGTTTTGTTCTAAGCCATGTCTTTTACATAGCTTATAATGGGTGAATATGCGCAAGCATGTATAGGTTTATGAAGAGTTTTGGTGTCTTTACAAGTTTTATTAAGTGACTGAGTTGAAATCCTTGCATATTTAGGCTTAGCTTTCTCACTTTTGATGTTGGGTTGTCTTACTTCTCAGTCCTTGTTGCAAACTCTGTAATAGTTTAAATATACTGTTGCAGTCCTTGAGACAGAGGAATTGCCATAATGGCATTTGAAGATCTTGCCTACTTTCAGATTATGTTTGCAGCAATGTAGTGTAGTCAAATGAAACAATCACCATACCTGGTTTTTCTGATTCCTACTTTCCAAATAACTACAGAGACACATGGCAGAACTTGACCACTGGCTGGGTAGATACAAAGAAGAATTTGTTTACTCTTTTCTTCTTTGAGCATCAGATGCTTCAGAAAACATTTATTAGTCTGTATTGTAGTATTAGAAATTATGATTTTCAGTTACAGAACCTTTTTTTTTTTAATTTAAAAAGGACATAATTTGAATTTCCTTGTGAGTTAAGAATGTGCTTTTGGGTTTCAGTGCTGTGCATTGAATAACTAAGGAGAGCTTTGCACTTCAATTTGAAGTGACTGTATTGACAGGACCAAATATAGGACCAAATACATGTCAGGTGTAAGGTTGTACTAGTTTGGCTGAAGTCATTTGAAATCTGGTTATTTCTATTTTTTTCCATTGGTGTATGGAAAAAATATGGCCTGTGTAAAAGCAGAGTGTTGTGGTTTAACCTGGCAGGCAGCCAAATACCATGCAGCCGCTCACTCC
>NW_009191760.1:0-15169 GCF_000690835.1 Fulmarus glacialis | reverse complement strand
CACCCCCCACCCCCAGCATAGTGTGTCACAGCATTGTTTGCAGTGACTTGCTCCAAGTCGCTTATCAGCGGGTGAATCAAGTATTACTGTGATTCACAAAATCCAGGTTCTCTTTTATCTTGATTCCTGGCAGCTTGTTGACTTAAGAACCCAAAAGTTACTCCGCAAATCACAGTCTTAAACCAGGCACGTACAATGCTGGATAAGAGTTATGTCCTGTAGAATAGCACTGATAGTAGCCAGCATGCTACTATGAGCCAACATGAAACTGTCAAGTTGCATAGATAATACTAAGTGATAAATTTTGACTCTAAGCTTGGGAACCTGTGTCCAGGCTGCAGAGAGCAGACTGTATTGGGTGAGGATTCAGATTTGATATGCTTTCCTGGAATTTGTCTTAAATGATTTACTTCCTAAATGAGTAGTATTTGCATCTTCTTTTCAGGCAAATCTAAAGTCATCCTTTTTTCCACAGTTAACACTGTGGTTAGAAGACTCTGTTGTATGATGTTGGAGGCTGTGATGTACATATACCTTTCAGGATTTCAGGGATTGTTTCAACTATTCTTAAATGTAAAATACAAACTCAACTCTCTTAGTAAATCGGGAAACATAGGGTTCACTTTAAGTTTATATTTGTTGTGAGTCTTTATATTAAACAAATGGATTGTAACTGCTAATGTATGTGCTGGGGGCAAAGAGGGAGAGAATTGTTTCTCGCTTACTCATTTTGTGCCAGGCAGTCATATTTGCCATGACCTCAATATAACTTGTTAATCACTTTGGCTTGTTTGTATCAGTATAAAAAAATCTGAAAGTTTCAGCATAAAAAAAGTAGTTCAGAGATGCTATCAGTACAAAAGAGGATTAAAAATTATATTTTTTTAAAAGTTAAGGGTGCTGTCATTACCTTCAAGTCTTTAGTAAAAGTAGTGATAAGCTGTAGGAGGGGCTGAGGAATATCATCTCTCACTTTTTTGAATTTACATGGTTAATAATTAATACTCAAGATTTTGTTGTATTCCCATGAACCTTTTTGTGAAAGCATTAGTATCATAAGGCTGTGGTTTCATGGTCACTTTAGGCTGGCATAAATTTACACTGCTTGTAAATGGACAGCTCTCTTGACTGGCTAGTGCGGGCTCAAGGGAACAGAAGCCTGGTTTGTGTGCTTGAAGTGGTCAGGAAAATGCAGCTTAACAGAAATAGTGTTCCCTTGTAAGTTAACATCTGCCTGAAAAATAACCCAAGTTTCTCAGTTTGCTTTTAATAATTGTTAGGTAACAAGAAGAGAGAATTTTTCCCCTTCCAGCAGCTGTGAAAAGCTAAGAAATACAATGAACTACTATCTCCTCATCAGGGTGCTCCAGGACTGAATTTCTTTTGTCCTGGCCTCTGCCTACTTGACTTGTCCTTTAGCTTTTCAGGGTCTGAGCATTCCAATTTGATATGTAAAATCCTACTGCAATTGTGTGGTGTAATAATTGGTGAACAGAGATGGTATAAATCTTGCTTTTTTTTCCTGATACGATGGAAAAGAGAACATCATGTGGCACAAAATAATGAATTTAGTCTTCTCTTATATTTTACTTTTTTTTTTAACTGTAATATCCTCTGATCTCTTTTTCAGCATCTTTACTCCGCATAACACTCTGGCTTATCTAGTAGCTGGGGGAAAAAAAGGTTTGGTTAAGCTGTTGCCTTCTTCAAATACAAAGTGAAGCTATGTTTCTGGATAGTAAGAGAATTGGTTGTGATGTGCGATTTGGACGACAGCAGATTCCCTGTTATACTTTTAGATTGTCTCTCCTGTAGAGATGGCAACAGAGCAGCCTTCCTGCTGGGCTGGCAATGCTTAACTCGTAAGTCTAGTTAGTTTTTCAGGCTTAGAAAAAAAATTGAATGCCACAAAATAACATTGTGGTCACGAAAAGATGTACTCTGCTGATCATTTAGGTGAAATGAAATTGAAAACTTTTATTTTTCCAAAGAAAATATGCATATTCTTATGCATAAGAATAAATCTTGAAATTTTGAATTGAAGACTTTTGCTGCACTAATTCTCAGTGTTATTATGTTCTGGTTTTAAAGCTCTAAACACTTGAGCTTCGTGAAAGTTTTTTTTTAATGTATAAAATGTCATAAATGTTCTAACTAGATAAGTGACTATATTAATTTAGTACAATTTAGAACTACAAAATGTACTTAATGCATTAGAATTTCTCTTCATTTGATTTTTTTTTTCCCTGTCTGAAATAGGTACATTGTATGTAACAAATACAAACATGTTCTACTGAAGTTATTCGGTTTTGAGATTAATACTGAGATTTTTGGGATTTGCAACTAGACTACCATCTTGATAGTTTACTCCGAGATTATAACTGGTGTAAGTTTTTTAGACTTCTGCTTAAGTGGCACTTCAGTATGTTGAAATCTGGTAGTAGATGTTTAAAACGTGGTTTTCAGATTTAAGTCATCTTTTTATCTCGCTAAAAGAGATACATAATGCATGTAATAATTTTAGGCTAGAAATACCTTTAAAATACCTTTTAATGAGAAAAACTTGTAGTGACTGATTTGATTACCAGCATCCAGTTATCAGGAAGGCATTGTGTTTATACAGCCAAGATGAGTAAGTTCCAGATTAAGAGAGTCAGAGGGCAGAATTTACTTGTCTGCCTGCAAGCTCAGTATTTAAATTCCCATTGCAGTCGATAGAGAGATGGTTAATGTTGTCGCAGGCAGCTAGAAAACACTTTGGCTGAGTAGCCACAACTGGACACAGTAAGATGTTACCAATGCTTCTCATTGTGACCAACAGCTCCTTTTGCAGAAATTATTGTACAGCTGAGAGAATGTGAGAAATGGGAGACCTGCTCATCTTGGCAATAGGATGTCGTCTTAGCTCTAATATGTCTCTTAGTCACTGAAGCTAGCGGGGCAACATTTGCCTCTTGGGAGAGAAGGTGCAGGGGATTTGTGACTGCGAATCCTTGTTAATGTTAGGTGTATTGTATCATGGTTGTCTTGAGTCAGGATATCTTTATTTTAAAAAAAAAAAATCTGTCTAGTGTAGTAATGAAAAAGTCATTTTAATAACTAAGTGGAAGTTGGAACCTTAATTAAACACCTTTCATAAGGTGTATTTCCAGGTATAGATTAAAGGAACAAAATTTCTGCTCATGGAACTATATGTTGGGGAAAACTGAGTAAAAGTAAGTACTACATTTTAATAAAATCAATTTAAATGAATTTTTAGAACTTTCAGAGAGCTTGCTTCTTTTTTTGCTTCACTGTTCCAGTTCTCACACTTTTTTATGTAGCTATGCTGAATTGCATGGTTGATACACAGAGGCAATCAGGTACAGTATTTGTAACAAATGGAAAATTGTCTAGAAGCTGTATAAAATTCATCATTCAATTTCAGCTTGCTGAGCTGACTTTCACATGCATGCAGTTTGTAAAGAAAAATGGTATGTTGCTGCCCTGGTGATCTATCAATACAGAGTTTTAATATAAATTCCACCAAGGGAAGCATTAAAGGTTGAAGTGTTGCCCTTCATCAAAAGAATTAAGTTTGTAGGGAGCTGTATCTGGTGAAAAACATGTCATGGTCCTGACATTTATTTCTGAGACCCATAGGTTAAGCATACATAGATCACTTCTGAAGCTGGGATTGGAGTTGAAGAATCAATAAAGTATCAGTAGGTTCTAGTCATTGGTATTAATCATTCCCAATTATTTATTTTCTAGAAGGTATTTGACTATGCTATTTGAAGTATAACATTTATTTGTAGTAGCAGAGTGAGACCGTCAGTTTATGGTCAATAGCTTTCTTTAGCTATGTTTCTTATGCTATGTCGCATTTATAAAACCAACAAAACTCCCAAAACCAACCAAACAAAAAATTGCTGTTACTTTTTGTTAACATTCTAAAAACATACCCCAGCATAGGATTTGGCTGAACTCTGCTATTACAAGTGGTGTTTTCTGGTACATTTTTGAAATCTGTACTAGGGAAATATAGTGGCCTGCTTTGCAAAATGTAGAAATGTTGCTGGTCAGCTTACCACCCTCAGTTTTAGGTAGCTTTATAGTATATTGAACTGGGTACTGTTTTTAGTTTTGCTTATAGGATTTTTTTTTTCTGAGAAACTTTAGTAATGCTGATTTTGGTGTTCTAATAGCAAGTTTGTCTTTTTTAGGAAATAAAGCCTCAAAGCCATTACAACCATGGATATAGTGAATCTCTTGGACGGAAAAGCCACATTGATGATTACAGCACTTGGGACATTGTCAAAGCCACACAGTAAGTTTATTTTTGAGTGTTAGATTTGTCTGTGTCTGTATTAGCTAAAAAACAGTAAAATGGATTTTTTATTTGCATAAAGTGGAAGGTGAACTGTATTTATAGATACAGTAGGGGAAGATTTCAGAAGTGAACTCTACAAAATTACTGTTCAGACAAATTTATAAGCATTGTATGAAAATATGTGGGAAAAATTATGGTAAGTTGTAAATATAGGTGGTTGCTGGACAGATTGTTGGAAGAGAATGTATGGTTTTCTTCCTGTTGGTACTGTTTATTTTCTGTAGGTGATGATTAAGAGGTAAGTGGGCAACATTGATACGCAAACCTGAGTTTCCTTGATTTGTTGGCGTCATTTATAGGTTAGAAGGAATGTGTCTCTGTGTAACTTCCTTCATGGTCTCTCATTCTGCAGTTTCAGTGCTGCTATGAAACTGAGTTTATTACTGAGAAAGGATTGTAGGAGTAAACTGTGTGCAAGTTTAATAATTGGATTTAATTCTTGCATTCTAATAATCTGCATAATTGCAGATGAATTATACAAATTTGTCTTCTACACAGTCCTGTAGTACATACTAACTCACAAGACTTCCTGAAGAATTGTCACTTTTTAGCTTGCTGTTGTTTACTATTCAGAAAGCACCACCACTGTCGCCTTTCTTCAATGAGCTGAGATGATAGAGTTTTGTAAGATTTTATTTTTCTTGTATTGTTAATTTGAATGCTTAAACTATTATATATCTTGCTGAGCTATTTGTCTTGTTCTTCTTAAAAGAAAATTTTTCTTTCCTTTTTTTCTTTAAAAGGCATCTCCTCCAACTGAAAGCAGCTTTGCAGCTCTGCATGTGACACAGGCCCCCCCTTAGGTTAAGGAAGTATGTACTTCCCTTCACTTTCTGTTTTGAGTTGTGAGGAGTTTAACTTCCTGAAACAGATGTTGACTGATTCTGCAATTGTTGCTCTAAATACTTTAATAGTAATACTACAACCTATAATCCGCAAATTAGGGGATTTTTAGAAATGAAAATATTGGCATAGCATCAAACTAGCTGCTTCTTAAAAGCATAGAAATACGACAGTAGAAGTGGTTTTGCAAGTTACCTCCTTCCATTCTTGTATGCTTGTTGTATGTTTGAAACCCTAAAACACATTTGTCCCTCTTAGCCCTCAAATTTAAGTGATCTGTGGTTTCAGCTGAGTTATAATTCTTTTCTGGTCTCCTCAAACAAGAATCAACAGGTGAGTTATGTGCCCTCATAGTCATGGTGAGGTGTGATTTAGAGAGGAGGACGTCTCATCAAAGAGGACTATAGTTTCATATCATAGCCCTAATTGTTAATATGACAGGGAGAGGGGACTGTCAGCATGATCAAGTTGTGGTATCCAGACAGCACTTCCCTGACTAGAGGGAGAACTCACCTTTATTTTAATTATTTAGTGGGATTTGAGGGCCATGTTATACAAAACAGCTGTCTTAAAGGGAAAAATCTCTGAAGTTTCAGGCAGAAAATAAACCCACCAAATATCATAAGGCTTGCAATAAAATAAATAATGCGGCTAATATATTAATTCAGTGTTACTAAAAAGATATACAGTTCCTATTAAAATGTAGTTATTCACTTTTGTAGAAATACAACCTTTTATATGTATGAAAAATAGGTGATCTTATCCTCTACCACTTGTCCTCAGAAATCAATATTCACTTAGATTAAAATACCTGCTGATTTTGTTTACTTTTTAGTTCAGTGCTAATGTAAGTAAGATGCCACAAAAAGTTTTGTAAAAAAGGGCCATTCATCTATCTCCCAAAACTCCCCTTCCCAAGCAGTTCAGTAAGTTCAAGCAAAACGTAGGCAAATAGAATAAGAATTATTTTCACTCTCTTAGTTCGGGTGGTTTTGTTTCCAAGTCCAGACATGCAGCATTCAGCATGGGATTGGCAGCACAGTTATCGTTTTTCAGAACAGAAAAGAATATAACAGGTTTTTTAGTGTGATAGAGTCAAATGGTAGCTGGGGTGCTTACCAGTTAAATGAAATTCTGTTGGTCTTGAATGGTCTGATAGCTAATTATAATAATAAAGTTGTGTATCTTCCTCTGTTTTAAAAAAAAAAAAACCAAAAAAACCCCCAAAAGTCAAACTGATCTGTCATCCAAAATGATTTGGCATTTCATGTAAGACCGCTTAAACTGTAGGCTTCTTGACAGGTAGAAGGTGCATTTCACCGTAGCATAGAATTGTTTGCTATTAAATTTGTGACAATCCAAGCAGGAAGCAGGTAGTTATGTCATATAAGTAGCTAGTCAGTCATTTAATTTTTTTCATAATCATTGTTGTTCTTACAGTATTCAATGTGCTGCATTATTAAAAGTTTCTCCTGTGAAAGTAACTAGTTGTATTATTGTTGCAACATACATGAAAACGGGGAACATTGTTCCTTAAACTTTAAAGATGATGATGAAAAATGGGATGAAGAGGTTTCAAACTCATCTATACTTCATATCTGCTGTTTGACTGTAGAATTCTATTTTGAGATATTGAGTTTATTGGCACTTGATTACAGAGAAATAAAACAATGTTAGTAAAATAATACATTTGCTTTTATGTTTTTCAGCAAGGGAAAATAAGAGCTTGCAAGTTCCACACATTTTTCCAGAGTGTGTGTGTTGTTTCGTATCTTGTTGAACTGTTTGTGTGCTTTACCTTCTTAGTCTGTAGATTGGACACTTATTAAATTAACATGCTCATACACTCTTAGCTACAAATCTAATAACCTCTTACAATTAAATTAAGACTTTGTATGGAAAAGAGCAGTGCAGCTGATGTTCTCATTGCAAAGAGTTTATCAGTATTTTATTTTTTCCCCATTATGTTCCTGGTAAATTCTCCCACAGATGTGGGGGCCAAGGCATGCTTTATGCCAAAAATAGTGTCTCTCTGTGTTTATTTTGCAGAAACTTGTGCTGAAGTAAAAATCATAGTGTTTGGTCTTAATATCTATTGATATAAAGGACACTTCTCACTGGCTTTGTTATAAACATGCCCAGGGCATCTAGGTAGTGTTAAAAGTAGTAGTATCTTAGCCCTTCATCTTGCAGATGCTACAATGTGTCTGTAATCTCTTGGCATCTTGTATTTGATGATAGCAAAATTCAGTTTGGTTCATAAAAATTTGTCACTGTGTTTCTGAAAGCAGAAGCAAGTCACTCATATGTAGTTGAAAATCTGTTTTCAAAGCAGTAGTAAAAAAAATCATCCATTCCTGCCTTTGGTATTGCAATGGAGGAATATTGCATACCAATACTTCGTAAGTACTTCACTTATAGCTGCATAGAAAGTCTTTGAATTTCTTCTGCCTTTACAAAATCAGAGGGTGGGCTCTGTACTGTTTTTGTTCCTCTGTGATATCATTCAGTGCTCTAAGTGGAGCTTCAAGGGAATGGAGTCTTTTTTTAAAAAAAAAAAAAGTCGTAAGTGATTTAAAAGTTAAGTTTAATGGAGATATGTTGGGTATGTTTATTTCTGTCTCTTCTGGCACCAGTAGCCCTGTGTCATCCAAGGCTGGAGTCATAACTTTGAATATGATGTCTTGGGAAGGGTACTGTGTTAACATAATAACTTAAAAGTTGCTGCCTTTATTTTGTTTTAAATCTTTTAACCCATGAAACTAAGGAAAAGTAGCTGATGTTCACAGGTAGAGAAGTATATGATGGGTTATGACTAGGAAGACAAAATCTGAGACACGTTAATCGTGATTTTCAGTTCTGTTGAGAGTGAATAGGCACCTTCTACTTGTAGTGAACTTAAGCAAATTCCAGCTATGCTGAAAGTATGTTAAATAAACATTATGAACATGGGTATTAAACATTAATGATATTAACAAGTGACATCTGGAAGATTGATTCCTTGTGCTCAAGTGTTACAATTTCATTATTGCAAGATTAACTTTTCTGTTAGTTTTATTCACTGAGATCATTCAAAATGAAGTTGTGCGCGTTGTGAAATAGTGCAGCACGAAATATGAAATATACTGAATCTTGCTCAGGAAAAAAATTTTTGGATAGATTTGAGAACATGCTTTTTTCCCCTCACTATTTCTCATCACTCATAGGGTAACTGATAAGAAAAAAACAGGATACATATGGAATAATTCAAATTGGTGAGGATTGGCCGAAGTGACAATTACTCCTGGCTTTTTTCAGCTATTCACAGGAGAGCATGGGCAGACCGTGACACAGGTACACATTCTTTATGCCTGGTCATTTGTGCCCATAGAGTTTGATTATATTGCTGAAAGTGAAATGTATCTGACATTTGCATGGAAGGGTGAGATTTTTTTTAACCATGCTAGTAATATAGCCACAACTGTCTAGACAATTCGAGGCTTTGGAACATATGCAAGAGCTGAATTTCTCTGGTCTCTCAACATTACTGTTAGCAGTTCATTAAGCAGCTCTTGAGTTATCCCTGTGCTGTTGAAAACAAAACTGTCTTACTGTTTAACACAAAAACCATGAGAACATATGAAAGGCTTTGTTAGTATTTAACCACCATCATTCATGGGAATGAGACTTCAAAAGATAAAAAAGATCATTTTTCTACTAATTGCATTGCCAGTTAAAACAGCTTTGATTGGAGGTACAATGATAGCAAGATGAGGCAGTGAGCTCCTGGCTTACCTACTGTTTGTTGGCATGGTGATATGCTCACTGAAGAGAGATTCCTTCCTAGTATTGTGGCCAAATTTTATGTTAATTATGCAGCAAAGCTGGCAGTTTCTATTTCCAAGAGTTGATGTGCTTGCAGACAAAACACTGAAAAATGGATTACGTATTTAAAATGCAAAAGGCTTCTAGGATGCTATTTTTGAAAGTATTAAATTCAGAATATCTTTAACCTATGCTGACAAATAAAATGTTACAGGTTAGTTACTGAAATGGCTTAGAGACTGTGATAGTGAAATGAGCTTGCACAATGGTATTTTTGCCCTGGAAGAACTACTCCCATTTCTTTCAGAACAAGGCAAGCTCAATAGTATGCTTTAATTATACTCCATATTGATGTTTACAGCATCACCCTCTAGAATTCACCCAGCTGCTGAAAATTTGTTAGGTTAATACATCGGTCTCTTGTGAGGATTTGAATCTTTTCCTCCATTCCTCTTTCTTGAAGAGCATAGAGCCCTTTATAACAACGTTATGAGCGCGATTATGCTGAGTGTCTGAAATAGGTGACTTTCTCATTTTGTAATCTAACAGTGTGTCATGAACCTTTGGAGAAGGCAAGGTGAAGTCAGCTGCAGCAAATTGATGGAAGAGGACTGTGGGTAGTATGTGAGAGAAGAATGCTGCATTTCTAGGACAGAGCTCAAGAAACCATGACTGCATCAGATTCAGTGTTTTATTTAATTGTAGAAAGCCTGCTGTTTCCAGGAAGAGGAGCAAATAATTGTAAACTCCTAACCTTTTTTGCCAGGCAGATTTTGTCTGTCTAGATCCTTAACTCCTCTTGTGACAAATTAATAAATTGAAGAGTTATTGAATTATACCTTGTGTGTTACATCTTTTGTAATCAGTTATGATTGAGTTCAAAATACCAAAATAAATTGCTAGGAACAACAAACTGATGGTGACAAATAAAAAATCGCTATATACATCATTCTCAGTTTAACTTTTGGAAAGCGTTTTGTTTTCCTGGGAAGGCTCTTCTGATGTATTGCAGAACTTCATGATTTGTTTTGTGGCCAAGCAGTAGGAAGTACCTGTGAGTTGCAGTTTGCCTTCCAGCAGGGAGGAGGGGAAGTCTATGATGCTAAGCCTGGAGAAGGAATCCATTCCTACTACTCTTTGTTGTATCTGAACTCATGCAGTAGTCTTTGCCTAGGGCCTCACAGCAATGTATGGGTGAATTCTAGAGGGTGGTATTTGTAAACATCAGTGGAGCATAATTAGAGCATCCTGTTAGGGCTTCTGCAAGGGCATTGGCGACAGCATTCTGCTTCAACAGGCTCCAGAGTCGATTCACATGCTTGCCACAGCTCTCCTTCATTTTCATATCTCTTGAGCAAAGTTCTTCAGAAAGCAGCATCACATTTTCTGTAAGACTAGAGATTTGCTTTAAATAAAATTAAAAAAACCCACAAAAACCCCACACCAAAACCCCAAAGAACAAACACCCCCCATGTCCCACTCTCCCAAAGACTGTGACAGTGCTGCTTGGTTATACCTATCTTGGTAGCATGGTCTAGCAAAAACTTGACTAGGTATGAGAGCTTACTTTCAAGGAGGTTCATTTTGTGTTGTGTAGTTAGCTTGATAGGACACTCACCTAAATCATTTGTACAGTGTACCATAGCTGACCAATAGTAAGGTTGTGGTTTAACCTCAGTAGGCACCTGAGCCCCACGCAGCCGCTCGCTCACTCCCCCTCCAGTGGCATGGGGAAATGAATCAGAAGGGTAAAAGTGAGAACTCGTGCGTTGAGATAAAGACAGTTTAATAGGGAAAACAAAAGCTGCACGGGAAAACAAAGCAAAACAAGGAATTCATTCACCACTTCCCATCGGCAGGCAGGTGTTCAGCAGTCTCCAGGAAAGCAGGGCTCCATCACACCAAACAGTTACTTGGGAAGGCAAACACCACCACTCCAAATATCCCCCCCTTCTTCCTCCTTCCCCCAGCTTTTATTGCTGAGCACAGTGTCATATGAAATGGGATATCTCTTTGGTCAGTTGGGGTCAGCTGTCCCAGCTGTGTCCCCTCCCAACTTCTGTGCACCCCCAGCCTACTCACTGGCAGGGCAGCATGAGAAACAGAAAAGGCCTCAATGCTGTGAAAGCATTGCTCAGCAATAGCTAAAATATTGGTGTGTTATCAACACTATTTTTGGTCACAGATCCAAAACATAGCCTCATAGGAGCTGCTATGGAGAAAATTAACTTGATCCCAGCCAAAATGAGTACATGTAAGGAAAATCCTAATCCATTGCATGAAAGGTTTACATGATTGCCTCTTGCACTTTATAGAAGTTAGCATTATTGTGTTCTTGTGTTTGTATCTTTCCAATAACTTAGAATATTTTATTAATATAATTTCTTCTTGTTGTGTAGTGCTGCTTATTTAAGCAGGATTAGCAGTTAGCTAAACTCAGCCTTAAGCAGTACAATTTTTTTAGCTGGTGACTGTTAAACCTAATAGCAGGGCTGTAGGTCATAATTTCTTACGTTATGGCTTCGGTTAGTTGTTTAAACGAAGGCAGCAGGCTTGTCTACAATAGGAAGGGTTGTCATAACAGCTGACTGGAGTAGAACAGCTTGTCAACAAAAGGGTGTTTTGCTATTCTGTATGAATCACTTTTAAGGTTACCTCCAGATGTTGTAATATGCTAGTGTGATATTGTACCACAGTAATTTGCTGTCTTGCTTTCAGAAGTCCTTCTTTCCCACATCTCTTCTACTGTCTCTTCTCACTCCTTGTTCTTGGCTGACCTGCCTTAGTAGTCCTAACCTGTTTCAGTGGCCCTTTCAGCTAGGGTGGGGAAAGTCAGGAATGGTACATGTTAAGCCATTTGAAGAGGCACTTGTCAGGCCACACTGCGGATCCAGACTGGGACTTTGGGAGATAGCGTGCTTCAAGATCGGCTAGCCTTAGAACCTTATCAGTTTTTCTGGCAGTTATGTACGTCTGAGTAGGTGTATCTTGTGTAGCTGGTTGCATGTTTTTAAGTCTTCGTAAACCAAACCTCTTCTCCCCTTTCTCCCCTCCCCCCCAACCTGATTAAAAACAAAGCTTTGTCCTCAAAATTATTCGTGACTGCTGGTTTTTTACTCAGTCTGAGGGAGCAAATTTTACAGGCTTATTGCCAATTGGTATGTACTGCACGCAATAGTCTTTGTTCTGATCTTTTATAATGTTTGGAAAGATTATAGGTATGACAGCAATTTCTAGCATTTTTCATAATTTCTAGTGCAACTTTCCTAAGAAATTGAAAACAACATGATCTAAGTAGGCTGTTATGTCTAGTACTTCTTTTTTGGTAGCATCCAACTAATTTAGGTGCTTCAAGCCTGTGATAGGCTTGGAAAGAGTTCCTGAGGTTTGTTGATTTGAGTCATTTGAGGCTTCACTATGGGAGCGCTGTCCAGATTGAGGATCCATTCAAATACATGAAAGAAAAAGTAAGAATGATAATTACCCTGGAAAAAAGGTCTTGGCATCAGTTACACGAGCTGATCAAGTGGAGCAAAGGAGCCTTAAGTTGTCTAAGGCTGTCTCTTCTGCAGAAAGTAGAACTTAGAAGCAGCATAAGGAAAACTTAAATTCCAACTTCGAGAGGCTGTTAACATTCTGCTCTAGGAGAAGTCGGATGTCACGAGGCATTGATCTTGATCTCAAGGTTTGCTCACACATCAGTCTCCTCCTTGACACTTGAGAAATCCCTCTGGGTTGTACAGACGTCGAAATGTAATCTTTACTTGCCTTTCTGCATTTCTTTTATTGCCACTAAAAATAGGTGGTAAAACAGTGTGAGCATCAAGACAGACATTATTTAATGTTGGAGTTAGTCCTACATTAGATGCCTAAGTGATGTTTATGCTTCCTGAATTGTTTCAACTTTCAAAATGTATGCAGATTTTTTTTTTTTTTCCAAATGAAGGTAGCTCACATTTAATAGTCATCTTTAATGAAAGAATTAATTTCATATTAAAGTATAAAATTTTGAAGTGGTATAAAAAAGTAGATGGTACTTACATCAGACAAATTGCTATTTGTTTGTTATCTGAGAAGAAAAATGGGAAGTGTTTGAGCTCTGTTAGTGTTTGTAATTGATCTGATGATCTTGTCATCAGAATTTTAGAAAGATACTGTCAAATTGGTTGGCTAACCTCTTTCAGTCTTGAAGAGATGGAAAACAAGGAGAACAGAGGTGAGAGAAACAAATGTAGTGGAGTCCCTGGGAAGAGAAGAGTTTTATTTATACTTGGTTTAATATTTATCTATATTTTGCCTTGCTCTAATGTATAGTTTGCTGTGGAGACAAGTTTTCTGTAAAATCTGGAATTGGTTAATACAACTTCTGCCAGTGGAAACTTCTTGTTGCAAGAGATCTGTATTCATACAGAAACAGAAAGTAAAGTTTCTGCTTCATTTCTCTTCTGTTGAAGCTTTTGTATTGTGACCATAAGTATGGTGTTTGCCGAATGAATTTTTATCCAAGGTAACAACTTTGAAAAATCTTATTTTCTTCTTCAAGGTATGGAATATATGAGCGATGTAGAGAGTTGGTGGAAGCAGGTTATGATGTACGACAACCAGACAAAGAAAACGTAACGCTTCTCCACTGGGCTGCAATCAACAACAGGATAGATTTGGTGAAGTATGTATTACACTTTAAGTTAAACATAAACCAATCATATCCCTAAAAATGTTGATTTCTTTTTTTAAGGTGTTAAATAATCTCTTAATTCTCTTAAAAACTCAATTTTTGGTCTTGAAATTTGGGGGTGGGGGGACTAGTCAAAAGACCTAATTTGCATTTTGACAGCAATGTTTTGATGCCACAGTTAACAGAAGTAAAACCCAGAAGTCAGACACTTCTCAGATGAGACAAACCTGTGGAACAGCTGTTCAGCTGCACGTGCAGTTTCTTTATACTATGGTATACTTGTTGAAATACCAAATTTCTTTTTTGAGGGGAGGAAATTTGATGCTAGATGGTAGTGAATGTTTTTTAATAAGCAAGATTAATGTGATGCAAGGGGCAATTTCTACTTCATTCAGCATTTCAAGAAGTCCTAACTTAAATAACTTCCTTGCATTTTAAAACCACAGCTGTTACAACAGGTAACATTGCAGCACTTCTCCTTTCAAGTAATAACAATCTTTAATGGTGGGAGCTATGGGATTTGGGGTATTTTGTTGCTTTTCAGTTTATAAGATCTGGAGCATAATATTTGAGACTATGTTTTAAAACCTATTATTATCTTTCAGAACATGGTGAGCTTAAATTCTGAAGGGGTAATTGTTAGTACTTGCTGTTTTACAAATCAGGAGTGTGTATAGAACATGCTTTTTTTTTTTCCTCTACCAGTAACAAAACGATGAATTAAGTACGTACAATTAAATCTAAATACACAAAATATTATTGAATCGGCAAGTTTCTAGAATACTTGACATAAACTGCACATCTTCAATCAGTCCACTTCTCAATTGGTGTAAATGGCACATGTTCAATCAGTCCACTTTTCAAAACAGTTCTTATTAATGAATGTGTATACTTATACATAAAACCAAATGCAAAACATCTTCGTTTAAGCACGTTCTCTCCATGTATGTCCATCACAAGCACCTTCAACAGACCAGGTCTTGAGTTTCTAGAAGATCTCAGGTTCACGTTTGTCATCTTGTTTTTAAAGGACTTTCTGTGTCCTGGTGCAGTTCTCTTAAAAGAAGGTTAAATAGATAAAGATAGGTAAATAGATAAAGATTTAGATCTGATGAGAAGGACAGAAGATCTGGTGGACAGGAAGCTGACTGTGAATCAGCAATGTAGCCTTGCAGCAAAAAAGGGTCAATGGTATACTGGGCCTCATTAAGAAAAACATTGCCAGCGTGTTGAGGGAGGTGATCCTTCGTCTCTACTCAACTGTTGAAGCTGAATCTGTGTGAAGTTGTGGGTTCCCCTTTGCAAGAAAGATATGGACTTACTAGGGTGAGGCCAGTGCAGGGACGCAAAGATGATTAAGGGACTGAAACATCTGACATGAGGAGAGGCTGCAAGAGCTTGGACTTCTTAGCCAAGAGAGGAGAAGGCTTATCTTGTCGATGTGTATAAGATCCTCCTTGAGGATCTTAGAATCA
>NW_009191759.1:0-2705 GCF_000690835.1 Fulmarus glacialis | reverse complement strand
GGCAGGGGGGGTTTGTGGCAGCCTGAATCTCGGGCAGGAGTTAGGGCACGCGTGGTTAATGAGACTGGAACGAGGGCACGGGAAGGCCAGGTGTGGATTCGGTCTTGCCCTGCTTTTCTGGGTAAGTGAATGTTTGGGAGCGTGACCAAAACACTGTCAATATTTTTTGCTGTTGTTTCTATACTGAAAGAAAAATATAAGTGCAGAAACATACTTCCATAAGTCATAACATGGTTTCCACAGGTATTTCGCAAGGTGTGTTTGGATTAAGCCATCCAATTCTGATCAAATAAAACCTGATGCAATTTTGGTGAAATATATATGACTAGTGAATAACGTCTTACGTGCTCACATGGAAAAGTTAGTCTACAATCCATGGGTTTAAATCACCGTGCCAAAGAGCTGAATAGATTGCAAGTTTTTAAACATTACATCTTGCGCAAGGATCATTCATAACCACAGAATAATTGTGGAATACACTCTCTGCTTTGAAGTATTTGCCTAGTTAGCCACATAGTGACTGAAGTTTAATATTTCAGATTAAACCACGCTGAGGAATTAAAGATTTGACCTGAAGCAATATGAAAAATCACATTTATTTTGCTAGACTAGTTTTTAGTATAGTTAGCTAAATGGTTTTCCTTCAGTGTTACAGGTGGTCAAATCCTGCCCTAAGTGTTTCAAACTACTTATTTTTAAATTAATTGCTGTTTATTGAAAACATGTCTTTTTTGTATTACACTAAACCAGCAAAAAACTGTGCAAGTCTAGTTAATGGAGAGCAAAGGTTGGGTTCATCATAGCTGTACTGTCTGGAATTCATAATTATAGCATTACGGTTATCTTCTCAGGGAACAAAACCGCCTCTGTGGCCAGAGTGCCCAGACCAAGCAGCCTGGCAATCGCAACAGTGACCGCCTCTGATGTGAGTTACTCGGTTCTGGAGAGGCGATCGCTCCGCGTCAGCCCTTTAACAAGTTAATCTTTTATACCCTTATTCTTAAAGTATGTCTAAGTCCTTTCTTTTGTCTTTGTACTGCATTTAGATAGATCTGATGGTTCAAAAATATCTGAAATTTCTTTCTTACAAAGGCACAAGACTTACAGATTTTTTTATGTTCTTAGACGATTCCTTTAGAAATGTCGTTCTCATCTTCAAGAGGTACAATGAATGGCATGTATATCTCAATTTAGGAAATAATCCTCAAAAAAGGAGAAAGGCAGACTGCAGAAAATAAGCTCACCTTGAACTTGCACAAGTTTTTACAAAACAAAATGGCTGATTTGATTTTACACCGAACATGCCTTTAGTCTCCAAGGTGGAAGCACACAAAGGGGTTGTTGGTGGATGGGCAGGAATCGACATGATACTGGCGTTCCAGGTTGTAAAAGAACCGTGATGATCGGTTCCAGGTTGTAAAAGAAAAGTGATGAAAATATGATCGCCCAGGTCCTAGTAGAGGTATGGGTATGAGACCCTGGAAGCAGGCTTAGAGAAAAGGTAGTTGGAAAATAGGGGGTTAGATGTTATTTGCTTTGGATATTATTTGATGACTGTTCTTTCCAGGAAAAAAACAGACAAAGAGAAAAACAACCCCCAAACTAGTAAGTGCAATGGTGCAATAGAAAACCAGATTCACCAAATTTGTAAGAATTTCATCTGTTTATATGGGGGCTGCAAGCCAACACAGTTATTTCCTTCAACACTGCACTGTACTGTTACAAAACTCTCAATCCCGGAAACATCAGTGTACAATTCATTAACAGCTGTGTAAATTTAGTGTGATTGCTTTTGTTTAATTTCAGTGAGAGAACATACTCAGACCTGGCCCAAACACAGGGCAATTATGCTAATGACACACATTAGAAATTAATTTAAAACATAAATAATGTATTATTGACCATAAGATTGCACTCAAGCTTAGATTTGATTCCTTCTTCATCATTTTGCTGCCGGGGCAAATTAGCCTCATGGGAAGTTTGATTTGGGTCCCTTTGGGATCCTGGACTCCAGTGGCAGAAATGAGTCAGGCTGCTCAATGCCAAGTTCCCATGCAACTTCATGCATATTTTGAGTGACATAAAGTTTTAGGCAGATGCCTTGCCCTGCTTGCTAGCCTCAGCAGTGAAGTAACTGCAAAGGGATGCTGAGCTCCAACCCCGCCGTGGCGTGTCCACACCTCTGTAGTGCAGTGGGTGCTTCCGAGCCAGGTTCAGTGACAACCACTCTCAATCCCACGTCCTCTGGGCCCGTGCTCCCCAGGGCTGTCACAGGTGAAGGAGGGCTGAAGTTCTCTGATAACGCCTGGTCGGTGCATCAGCTCCGTGTGTCAGCCTGATGAGTGGACGTCGAGACGCGGGTGCAGCCAGGTGACAGACCCGGCACCCGGAGATGGGAATTGCAAATTTAGAATTGAGCTAATATCCAGACTTTTGAGAACCTGAAGTCTTGGGTAAATACCAGGAGTTTGTAGACTGAAGTTGCCTAACAGCCTTGCAAGAAGTTATTTCATCTTTATTATCAGAGGCTCAGTCGTTTCCATTGCTTTTGATGGAAAGCGATGTTCCAGCACTCACAGTCCCCATTTGGGGGTCAGACTGCTGTTTGTCCTGGGCGTCGCTTGCAAACAAGAGTCTAACTCACAGGCAAGACCGCTCTCCTGCTCAGGCCGGCATCGCCCACAGAAGGTAACGGCTGACGATGA
>NW_009191758.1:0-26101 GCF_000690835.1 Fulmarus glacialis | reverse complement strand
CTTAATGATTCTATGATTCTATAATTATTGTTATGGTTTTGGGTGAACTGATGGTCCTACCTGAGCTCACAGCTTCTTTTCTTAGAAGGGGAAAGTCCAGATACCCAGCTTGAATAAGCTAGATTAGTTCATATTTGCTTGGATTTCCCGTTGGATGCAATGAAGTAATTTGTAAGCACTTAATATAGTTACTGCTTGTGAGTTGGTTTGTTCAGTTTTTAGCATGTAGAGTGTGTGAACTGTGTGACGTTTGTAGCTGGCAAGGTTTACTACAATGAGGAATGAATCAAAGAGCATTTTCCAGGAAAGGAAAGGCCTTGTCTTGTGCTTAGTGTACTGAACTGAAGCTGTCAGAGGATATGATGGGACATGTACAAAAGAGGGTTATAACGACACTGAAAAAATGAAGTTTAAATATAAAACTGAGCAGAAACTTTTTTTAATACTAGTATATGATGTGGTTGCTGCAGTAAAAGGTGACAAACTTTATGACTAGGTCTTTTCCAGTCCTCTCTGGAGTAAGATGTAAAACATGGAGGTTTAAACAGCTTGTGAAAAAAAATTCCAAACAAACAGGTAACTGTGACTTCAGTATTGAGTTTTGTTTCCAGTATGGTAGCCAGGGCCTAAATTCTGCAGCAGAAGTTTTTGCTGTGTGAGGCGAAATACATTAAAGTTCACACTTTTCTCATGACCTAAGACAACTTGTCATGACTTTGGGCCAAAATAGTCTATAGTACTTAGCTGTATGATAAGTGCTAGTATAGACAATTACTCACTTGGCCTTTTTTAAGACTTGATGATGAAGCAATTTCATTTAAACCTACTTTTCACAAAGCTAAATTGTTTACTTTAATACTCATCACCCTCATTTTCCATATTTCCTTGTTCTTTTCTCCATCCAACTGTTGAAGCTATTGGAAAAGAGATCAAATACCTCAAGAGCAAAAGTTTTTATGTTATTTCCTTTTCATAAGAACCCTACTTAAAAATCTTTTTTGGCAGGAAGAAAATAATAGAGATGGGAAGCATCTGATAGCAATCGAACTGAAGGCCTACAAAAATTTTCTATCCATAACAAATGTTAAGTAAGGCAGTTGCTACATTAACTACACATCTGTGCTGCCGGTCTGTCCCACAGAATATCTTTGTAGGTTTGTATGCAAAATATAATTTTAAAAATTATGTATTAATTAGGAATTTCAATTAAGAATAATCAGGCATCTTCTAAAAATACTTATTTCTGATTGCATTGAGATTTGTATCACAAAAATTCTCAGTCATATGTGTATGAACTATATTGACTAATACTAAAGTGATGGAAGTTTTACAGCCTCTTGGCAACATTTCAGTGTGCATGAAGTAAGAGATATATCTGTTAATGAAGCTGTTAAAACACCCCTAGATAATGCCATAGCAAAATGGTCTCCAGTGTGATGATGGGGATTCTTGAAATGTCCTGAATTGAGTTTATAAAATTTCTTAAAAGGAAATTGAAAATAACTGGTGTTAGTTACGTGATTTTCTGGGAAAGCTGTTAAAGAATAAATTGTCAGGTAATACCAATGAACTGTGTAAAATGCTTTTAAAACAGTAATATTTGGCCCAGTGTAGTGAAGAATCTTTCAGCTAGCTGCAGGGCACAGGGCACATGCACCATTCTGTCTTGGTTTTGTCACTGAGCTTGGGCAAGTCTCTCTGATTAGGGACACATAAACAAGTTACTTCAGGGCAAACTGCTGTGTGAACTTGAAATACATCAGCTTCTCAGCAGTATTGCCAAACAGACATTCTTACCCCAGGACAGGAAGATAATCCACCTCACATTTCCCTCTTGAAGTAAGACAAGAATTTATCCCCTTTTGAAATAATTACTTTTTAGGATAAGAATGTGCATGTATCTATTTCTCATGGAATAACTGGAGCTCTTCAAGTTTATACCCTTGCTTGCCCTGCAGAAACTTCTTTGTGTATTCCTATCCTGTGCATCTTTCTTTGTGTGCATAAAGAAGAAATAATAGTTCTGTTAGAGTTGTATAGGATCTCCAGATAAAAGTGGAATAGGTGTAATAACTCCTTTTTTTACATATGATATATAAATGATATGACAATTGATTGGAAATCAGAACAGCGTACTATCTTGGCTTGTTTCTAGTCTTGGTTTGTTATAACTAAAGCTGTGGGAATCACCTTTTTTTTCTGGTTCATCAGTTGAATGGAAAGATTAGAAATTAAAAGCATCTTGTTTCCAGTTTGCTCACATTAAAAGCCCTTATATTTTTCCCCATAAATTGCTATGCTAATTAACTTCTGAAGGTAATTTAAAAAAAAATAATTTCAATAGCACTTTAAAAAATATTTTTCCCATACATAATTTCCTCAAATGAATGCAGATTCTTCAATAATTCAGTGAACTTTATTTTATTTCATTCTATCCTATTTCATTTCATTTGTGAGTGTGCACTCTGCATGAGAAAAAATGTTTTGGATGAAAAATTTCACTGCAAAAATGGTTGCACTTCAGCTTTTATGATGAAGTTAAGCCATTTTAATAACCAGCAACCACTGAAGTGATCCTGATTCTGCTCTTGCCCTTTTCCTTGTACAAGTGAATGTGTGTGTTTGTATGCTTAGTTCAGGGAATTCAACCGAAAGCAGGGGGGTTTGCAGGGTTATTTTTCTAGTTTAGCTCCGTACACGATCTTGCTGTAGCATAAGTAAGAGTCATATCCCATACAAGAGAAATGGCCAGAGTGCAGCTGCCATGAAGGTGAATATTAGGTCTTTTGGCTGAAACTAGGTGTTCAGTTGACATAGCAGTATCATGGAACTGCATCTTCAGTTTCTCCATTTGAGAGAAAAAAATGCGTTATTTAAAAACTGAGATTCCTTTTATGAAGCATATTTGTAGACTAAATACTTTTTGCACATTCTAACCCAAGCATAGACACTATTTACAAATAAGAGTACAGATGTGAACTATGACCTAAGCATTTGGGGTTCTAATTCTGTATGAAAGCTGAATATTAAAGGCTTTGTATATAATTTGGTGCCTAGTTCTCCAACTGCTAAAATGCCAGGGTGGCTTGCAAAACTCTATATGCAAAACATCATGGTGCAGGCAATTAGTATAGCCACATACATCCAACTAGCTAGCTCCTTCTGTGTCGTCATTGGTATTTGCTTTATTTATATTCTCAGAGAGCCTTTGTTAGTTTGGTGCTGCCATTTGGTTGAATTGCTAGAGAAAATTTTAATGAAAGATCCTAGAAGTCATCCCCATTTATATCAAGGGGAAAGAACGGCTAGAATTCATTGCCCTTCAGTGTCACTAGTCTTGAACCTGGCATAGCTCTACAGCCTTTAGGTCTGAGTGTTAGTAAGAGTAGGACCAGTCACATGTCTGATCCATAGAAATGAGTATGTCTTTTGAGTGTAAATTCCATGCCTGGCACTTTCAAATTTTGCTGCTACATTAAAATAGCCTTCTGCACCGAGTACACATTTTGCATATATGTAAATGTAAGATAAAATGTAAAGTAAAATAACTTGATAACGTTTGGATACCACTGAAATTTATGGGCTGCATAGTCCTACCAGAAACATATTACCTTCTCCTCCCTGGGTGAAATAATGCATTTAAGCTTCTAGCTAGTCATTTTTAATCCTTTCAGAGTCTGCATAGTAAGGGAGGAAAACATGTTTTCAGTGGGGTAGAGCTGTTAACCAGCTCAGATTTCATGTTACACCTGACCACTGATTGCTTGGCAAAAGGGACATGCATAACAAGTCTTAGCCTGCTGGGCCTTTTCAGCTTTCTCCCTCTTCCCTACATTTTCCAGGGAGAAGAGGGTTATGTTCCTGAGGAGACCAGTGGAAGAGCCTGGTCAGTATACTGCACTGAACTTAATTGGTTATTTTTCTCAAAAGAAAGAAGCCACTAAGCAGAAAATCAGTCAGTGGAAACTTCCAAGACAGTGCTTAAAGCATAAATCTTCCTTGATTGCCTGGCTTGCTTTTAAAGAAATGTAAATTTACACTAGTGTGGACTGATGCAGCTTACTCAGAGATCTTATAGAAAACCTAGTTCCTGAAGTTTTTTCATCCACATCCTATGTACGAAGTAGATTTAGTAATATCCTTCAAAAGCATTATGGACAAACAGTGGCTTTGTTGTTTGTGCTCATTCTAGTGTAGTAGCAAGAAAACAATTTCAGCTGTGCAGGCAAAAGTGAATTTTGCAATCCAAAGCCTGAGGGTATAACTAATTACCCCTGGACAGTGAGGCTTGCTTGGGTAGCATGAGTAAATTGTGCTGCTGAAAGAAAATGGAAAAAAAAAAAGGGCTACTTCTCTTTCTTCCTCCCTCCCATCCCCAGCCACTGCCACCCAGTATGATCTGACTCCTCGCTCAGTGACAAAAGGTGCCATCCAGGTTTTGCAGGAATCTAGTACAAGTGAAGTGGGACACAGTCTCTTCCAAGGCCTGTTTTGTTGTCAGCAGTCTTAGGAGATACTGTTCCTATACTGACAGCCATTCTTGGAAAGAGGATTATCCGTACATTGTAAATCGTGAGGAGCTGGCAAACCTATGGCAGAAAAAAAAGTTGGCAGGGAGAGGTTTTGCCTGAGCCTGCCATGGCAAGGCTGCTTCCAATTCTCAAGGCAGGGAGGGGGAGAACAAGCAGTTTCTTAATAATACAGTCTTACAGCAGTGATTCCACAGCAAGCTGGAAACTGTTTTCATAATATAAAGCGTTTGGGGTGATTTTTGTGAAAACAGAGGTATGAATGCCATCATTTCATCTAAATGCTTCACCAAACGCTAAAAATTTTGAAATCTTAAATTTAAGGCAGGTTGGGATTATTTTTAAATGAGGATCCCACTGTTTTTTAACTCCATTGTGAATGTGACCAGCTGTATTTCTTCCTGTAATCAGCTCTGATTTGGTTCAAGAGGCACCTGGATCCAGCAATTAAGTCTTTATACCGTGCCCCTGGGCATATGATACATGTATAAAGAAAAAACAGGAGGAGGAAATGAAAAGAGTGTCCTGCAAAGTGAGGTTGAAAATATGTTGAAAAGGATCTCTGGAAAGAGCTAGTGAAAAGCATAAGACAAGCATGCTAACTGAGAAAGTGCGATGGCTCTGCTGACAGAAGAGCCTGTATAGAGTAGGGTTCTTCGTGGGATGGCCTGGTGCATGCCATCAAGTATTCTTTCTTACAGCTAAGCTTCAGGGTGAGTTTACGTGAGGGCCAACTAAGCTGCACCCAAAGCCTGGAAAAGAATTTGAGGTATGGTAATTTTTTTTAAATATGTTTTGACTTCATTGTGGTTGATGTTTTTGCTCTTGTCTTTTGATTATGTGCATGATTAAGCGTCTAAATGCTTGCTGTCTTTGGAGGTTTTTTGTTCCATTTTAAGTTTATTTTATGTTTGTTTGGGTTTGGTTTCTGTTTGGACCAAATGAAAATTAATAATTATATGCTTGTAAATAACTTGGTTAAGATTTAAAACCAAAAAAGGAGGGTTTTTCTTTTTGTTTCTATGTATCTAGCTCCTTTAAGAAACCTTATTTTTGTATTATAAATTCTCAGCACTTTCTTGTAATCTGGAAGCTTTAATATGGTAAAGTTGACTGCTCAGAAATGAACCTACCTATGCAGAAGCACAATTTGGCAGAATCAGTCTTTTCCAGTGATTGTTAGAAGGTGTATCTTTGTAGAAGTGTGAAACTGAGGTAATTTCTGTTGAATTTAAAAGAAAAATGGGATGAATTGTGTCGTTTGTTGTTGTTTTTTTTTTTTTTTTTTAATCTAGCCTTATTATATTTGTTCCTGTCTATATTTTCACATCTTCGTTGCTATGACTGAAAGAGCAAAGGCAGCAGAAATCATGCCTAAACAGATTGTCTTTCCAGGGCAAGTAATAATTAAATCTGCTGGGTCTTCTTAAAGTGACTGGTTGCAGCTAAACTCTCTTGTCCATTTAGAATTATTCAACTGATCTGTTCTGTTCTTTATTCTTAGGTATTCATCCTCACAAAAATAGAGGTCATTCTGTTTAGCTGGACTTTCTTAGGAGTAAGATGAAAGGCTATTTAAAATTTGTAGGATTATGTTTCTGTTTTTCAAGGGATATTTTTAATATTACCTACTAAATATTAAAGAACAGGAATGACATTTTTTAGTTTTAATCAAATATCAAGATTTCATTATTATTATTATTATTATTACTTTATATTTGGCACCTCTGAAGAGAAGTCTCATGGAATTGACTGATTTGGAACTATTGTTTTTCTGGCAGACTGAAAAAATTATTTGCATGGTTCATGCACACCAAGATTGCTTGCTTTCTGTAAGCATGCCATGAGATAAACCTGCTCCCTGATCTTATGAAAGGGGCAGTACCTGGGATCAAGATGGTGAATCAGTGGTACTAGAAAACAGGTTAGATACTAGAGTTTTAGGACTAAAATAAGGAAAAACTGAGAGTTTAACCTAGGAATTGGAGGATGAATCTTCTGAATTTCAGAAATAGTTGTGCTTTTTTGTACCTATAGACATGGGATAAGCCCATGACTGCATCAGATTACATGCAAATACATGAATTTTGCATTGTCTTGAAAAATGCAAGCTTTTCTCCTAGTAAGCTTGTGCAGTTGGGTAACTACTGACCGTTAATCTTTCTTACTATATTTTTCAGATTGGGAGTCTTAAAAGAATAAATTTGGTACTCTTATGTAGTCTTCCTATTTATAACTATTTTAAAATACGGTTAGTGCCTAAAGTTAAACTATTTCTCTCTCTTTTTTTTTTTTTTTTTTTTTAAATTATATAGTGTCTTGACCTGTTTGTTGTGAGAGGGACTGCAACTTGAAATACAGAATTTGAATGTTTACTTGATGGCAATGAAAACTGAATTTACTTCAACTGCATTAAACAAGTTGCCCATATTCTACTTAGCTGCTTGTTGACAAGGGAAGTTTTATAAAATCCTGTGATAGTTCCTTCGGAGGTTTTTTTATTTGGAGGCTTTTATATGACCCAATAATGCCATGTAATTTATATTGGAAGAACTCCCTAAGGCTTTGGTTTATTTTGGTGAACAGACAGTTCTTAGTAAATGGCTAGCAGAAGCAAAATAGAAAAAAACCATGGTTTATCTCAATATTTCAAAACAATTATGCGTGGAGCTAGGTTTCTGAGACCATCTTTAGGCAGCTAAGGAAGTGGCCTGGTTTTCAGGTATTCTGAACACTGTAGACACCATACAGAAATGTAAAAATAATTTCTGGGAGTAATTTTTGAATTTACATAGAATCTTAGAATAACTTAGGTTGGAAGGGACCTCTGGAGGTCATCTGGTCCAAACCCCTGCTTGAAGCTGTTTGGAAGTCAGATTCAACTTCAGATTTAGCTTAGGTACCTCAGGGCCTTGTCCTGTCACGTAGTCTTATCAAAACTGTTTTTATTTTGGCATATCTTGACACTTATATGAGCTTCCCAAGTACTTGTTTTGTAGGCAGTTGCATACAGCAATCGTTGAGATCAAAAAGGGGTTTAAAAGATTACCATAATACTCTGGAAATTGGATACTGCTTAGGGACCCATTGGTTTAAGGAATGTTACAAGCTGTTCATTATAGGCTGACCTCTAAAAGTTGTTTATTTCTTCAGAATATAAAGCAAATGCTATTAATTGTTTTTCAAATGAGACTAGCAATTTATGGAGACTTAGTTCCCACATATTAGTGTTGGTTTTTTTTACTTTTATGATGATTGTTTTTCAGAACTTGGCTTTCCTGCTTTGTGCACCCTCAATGATGCTAGTATATTCTCGGCATTTTAAGCTAATGTTATCTATAGAACTTCACATTTTTTGTTTCCTTCTGCTTTACAGTAAAGAGATTTGGATTAGAAGGACTGCCAACCTCACTGCAAAGGAAGTGATTTCACTCAGAAGTGTTCAGAGAAATTCTGAGACAGTAATATAATTTCTTATTTGCTCCCTTTGTGGACAACTTCACTGCTTTGGGGGGTGGGGAGGAGGAGAGCACTTTTTTGGTATGCTATCAGAGAATTAAATTGCAGCCTGTGCTGTTCATAGGCATTGGAAGTAACTATTAGGTTTAAAAGAAATACGCTAATTTGTTAAGTGTTCAAAAAGCGCCTCAAATATAATTGAGATATAAGCCAGCAAGAGATTATTGTTGTAGTCAACATAGCCATGACATTTCAGTTTATTTCACAAACTCTTTAGATTACTGTCTGAGGAAGGCTTCTGTTCATCATTTTAAAATTTGATTTTACCATAAAACAAAACTGGCATTTTAGGTCGTATTTTGTAAATTGCTATTGGCAAGGTTATGAGCTTGGTCACCAACCTTATCTTAAGTGGAAATATTTTTTGAAGAAATGTTTATCAATGTTCTTCCTTCCTTTGGTGTCTGTAACTGTTTGATTCTATCCTCTGATACATGTGGAATTTTTCCTTTAGTCATGTCTTCTGGCTTGTTCCTTAAGATTTCCTTACTCAACTGGTGGTCTAGTTGTTCACAGTTCTCATCTGTCTGTATCTGTTCTTCTTAAAACAAAATTCTCACTGTGAGAAATTTTTCTATTTGAAGTGGGATGGCAGCATTCCTTTTTAATGTCTGTTCTCTCTGTCCCAACACGGCTTGCCTCTGGCTGGAGTTCTTGTGTGTCTCCAAGGGTGTTACTAATCCAGCTTGGAAGAGAATGGAAATTCTGTTTTACAAAGGTTTTAAGTCTTTTAAACTGATTTTATTCCAAAATGAGTCCACCCCTTCCAAATTTAAATTCTTTTCTTGAAAGAAAATATTTTTGTTTTTCACTCTTATAGGAAAAAACTACAAATAAATATCAAGATTAACAGTGAAGTTCTTGATTATTTTTGAATGAAACAAGATTTTTTGTGTGGTACTGGAATTAGTAGTAGGGTTATTTTTTCCCCGCTTGGAAAAGAGATGAGAAAAGTTGGTAACACTTTGTCTAGTACTCTAAATTTAGCAAAAGTACTAAAGAATTAATCCACGTGGGTTATTTAACCTCGGTCTGGTTACTTAACCCTTTTTTTTCATTTATTATCCAGTTATATACTTGCAATGTTATTCTACTTCCAACCCAGTCTAAGCCTACTGTATTGCATCTTTTTTTTTCAAAGCATACAATTTTTGATATGTGTTCCAGGATAACTAAAATTTCTAGCTGTTTTCTATTTGGTTGAGAAACACTATTCTCTTTTTCTGGCTATGAAAGCCTTGTAGATTGGATCTTAACCCTGAAGGAAAATATTCTAGATACTTCCTCCCAGGTATGCCTGTCACTGGTTCATCTGCTTTATCTTAGAAATAAATGCCTTGGAGGATAAAAAATGCATCAAAATAATTCTTCAGTTGTGAAACTACAGTAATGTGTATTGGCTAATGATCTGTTTCCAAATGTATTGTATGAATCTGCCCTTTCCCTTTCAATGTTGGAATATTAAACTCGCTTTATTTTGGGACAATTGATGCATATTCTTCTTATTTAGATGCAGATATGTATCAGTGCACTGACGAGTATTTCTTTTTCATAATATCAGTACTTCATTTTTCCAAAAGAATGTTCCCTCTTCATCTTTAAGTAGAGATAGAGATCTCTTTATTTACAGTAACTTTCTATTGATGGTCTTAATTACTTCTTGAAATTATTCCCATGAATCACTGAGGTCTAGATTTTTGCAAAGACTAGCCCAGCAGGCTCTGCACAGAGAGCAGAAGTGTTCAGACTGTTTGTGCTTGCTTATTCCTTCCACTGAACAGGCAAGTCAGGGGCAGAGGGAATATTACATGCACAAGTTCTTGGGTTTTCTTCCCTATAGTAACTATATAGGGATTCCCATAATTTGTTATGATACTGGAGTGAATCATACTTCCATTATCTCCTCTACACGAATGAGAAGGAAGTAGAGACTGAGCTGCTGAAAATAGAGCACTGAAATCCTGACTGTGCTGGAGTCAATACCTAAAGTTCATCCTGATTTCCGTATGGCAAGGATTTCACTGTGTTGTAAGGGAACACCTTGCATGTTACATACTGGTACATGTTCTGCAATATTCTTTCTTTGTAGCTGAGCCTGGATGTGTTGACTGTCCCTAATTAATCTAGGAAACTTAAGCAGCTGAGCTTACAAATTTAGTCTTGAATGTGTATACTGTATACATATAATAAATCTCTTGTAATACTTAAACATTTAGATATTTGCCAAGAGTGGTGCTCTCTGAGTTTGTTTGAAGAATATATTCTCCTCTAAGACAATGGACTTTCTTTTCTTTCTTTTTTTTTTAATTATTTTTTTGACTAAATGGAAACTCTTGCACATACTCTTCCATAAAGTAAATCTTCATCTCTTATTGCTTTATTATCAGCTCTCAAGGGGAGTGACATAAGATTGCAATCGCTCTAAAGAGAATGACCAGCATGTGGGATAAAGAAAAATAACTGCTTATCTCTTAGGAGAGAAAAATTACTTTTCTTTTTGTGAGACATGGAGGAACATTTTGGAGGGACATGATAAATAGTAATAGTTCTGTCCTTTTGCCTTGAGTAGTAGAAGGTGATGGTGAAAATGGTTCTAGTAATAATGGAACTTCTTTTTAGCCCAAGAGGTAAGGAGGGCTTTAAGTAACATGCAGGTTTTTTCAGGAGAAACATACAGTATTTTTTAGACAAATCTTTCTCTTCCTTATCTTCATTACTATATTCCAGAGAAAGTCTAGGAAAATATCAAGTGTATAGGTGGAAAGAGGTTCAAGTTGTATTTAATCTCTGGATGAAATTATAGAATTTACTGGATGAATTTATATCTGGATGAAATTATAGAAGTAAAATGCTTCAGTGTCATCATTTTAGGTGTTGGTCCTTTGAGAGTGGTCTGTAAATATTAAGGATTTCATTTTCACAGGGATGAAAAAGAAATGCAATGGTTTTCAGATAAGGACATTCACTAGGTAATATAAAGGCAGCCCAAGAACACAATGGAAAGTTCGTATTTAGGAAGTGTCTTGCTGAGTTGGTGGTGAGCCCTGTGGTTGAACTTGTTCCTTCAGTTACCATCCAAGAAATGTTGCTTGATTCATGTTGACATACTTTACTCTTGTAACCTTGGTACGTGGGGAAGAAATACATTTCTTGTTGAACTGCTCACAAACAATTTTAATGTTATTTATGATTTATTTAAACTCATCCTCCTAATTATTCTCTTTGGTAGTGACAGTAACTTTAGTATCTTCTATGTAATCTTAACTTATTGAAACAAGCTATAATACACATATAGCAGTAATAGAGCTATGTCACTTCCTTAATATTCACTTATTTATATTCTATTTTAAATTGTGAGAGTTCAGGAGATTATTATCTCTTATCAAGGTAAATGTGCAGTATGTAATGTTCGGTTCATGCTCTGCACTGGGAGCCGGGAGATTTGGCTCCTATTCTGGACTGTACCACTGCATTTGTGTAAACTTAGCTAAATCTTTTGCCTCCCTCAATTTTTGCACTGTTTGGCTGTACTGTTTGCCGTCTGAACCATGGTTCAGAAGCATAGCTAATTCCTTACTTACCTGGAGCTACTTGCTGAGGTGTGGTGAGAAGCTGAAGCAACTGCAGTAGGATAAGAGCTGTAGAAGACAAGGTAGGGGAGCTGGCACTGATGCAGTGGGAATTCCTCTCTGAAATTTCAAAGCTGCCCATCAGTACTGCTGCACCCCAGTAAGACACAACTCCTTAGGAAATCAAGCACCAGTATTTCTACTGATCATAGCAACCCATTATTTAACATGTGGCTTTGCAATGTATGTGCATAGACTTACTTTAGTTTTTAAGAGGGAGATTAACTTCCATCTACTTGGAAAAAAGCTTAAGAATGTCTTTTATCATGTTAGTGTAGTTTCCAAACAAGGTACAGCCAAGGTACATGCAGGTTGGAAGACAAACTGAAAAATGATTGCTTCTAAATTGGCAAGGGAATTTGTATGTTATGCCAGGTATTTGTATCTTCTCTCATGAGATGAGTTAACTGAGGTGATGTGTTCATTTGATCTCAGAAGACCAAGACTTACCCTCTGTGCAGTCCTTCCAACTGAATCGAGAACTTTCAGTAGGAGATAAAGGTCTGAACACTAGATATCTGCTGGTTATATAGATGTCTGAAGCTTATGGTAGCAAATTTCAGCCCAAGACAGTGTAGAAAATATGGAAAAGAACTGACGCTATTTGTTTCGCTAGCTTAGTGATAGTGTGGAAAATAATCTAAAATCTTTGGTTTAAAAAAAAAAGACATTATAAAGACAGCAATAGCATTATTTTTTCCAATCTTGAATATGTGCTATATTCTATAGTACAGAAAGGAGTTACAATTTCACGCTGTTATGAAATATTATCATGCAGGTGTCATCAAATGCAATAATTAAAGCTCAGCAAGGTAGCTTAAACATGCTGTTACTGGTGTGACTAGTTAGTGCTGTGAATGATAGGGAACACAGTCTGATTAGGGAGCCCGTAGGCAACTGGGGATAAAAGACCAATGTCAGCAGCATCTTAACTAGCTGAGAAAAGTCTTTGTGCCCAACATGCTGCTACTTGTGCTTTAATAACTAGTCATCACCTGATACTTTTCCTTTTGACAACCAAGTGTGGATAAAGGTGACTGATAAAAATGTGAACTGTGACCAACATACTTCAGCCATAATTTGGGAGGTTTCTTCCTCATGTTTTCAGAGGCTTTTTTCATTTTATTCAATAGTAGCTAGATCACACAAGTTACAGAGGAATAGTATGGGCTCCTTGTGCAAGAATGTTGGTTTTATAAGAAATAGTTTGACACGCATTCCCCTCTTGTAGTGAGTATCCAAAAAGTTATTCTAGAAAGCCAGGCAACCAACTCAAAGATCAAAAACCCAAGGAGGACAGAGCCCAGCTTTATCAGACTGTGTCTTATCTTAAAATCAGCGGCAACACAAATCTGTATGAAGAGAGTATGTATGAACGCTGTGCCATGAGTGTGGACTTCTGTTACAGGAGACAAGCAAAGGTAAGATTTGAACACTTGAAGATTAAAATTTATGCTGGATATCAGGGACTCACCTGAAGAATTTCTTAACCATCAGTCCTAGATATGAAGGACTGAACTCTACTCTTTAAAGACTGACTTAATTTTATTTTTATTATACAGTCTTCCAGAATGATCCTTTAAATCAAGTTTTCAATTATTATTGATTTGGCTAGAGAGTGGGAAAATAAAAGCAAAGAAACACCCCCAAAACAAAAAATCTTAAAATTAAGTGGCTGCTGGGTAGAGGAAGACAAACTGAAAAATGATTGCTTCTAAATTGGCAAGGGAATTCATATGTTATGCCAGGTATTTGTATCTTCTCTCATGAGATGAGTTAAGATTAGGAGAGAGAAGATTAGAGAGTCCTTAGGACGGACTGGAATATGGAGAGCAAGGCAGCTGGGAATTTCAGAGGATTTCTGTTCCAGGCAGAAAGTGTTTTCTCTAAAATGCAAGTTAAGACTCACTGATGAGGGAGGTAGCAAACATCTGGCAGAGCACAGCACTCTAAATGTGCTAAATTAGAGAACAGGTTCAAGGTGACCACTGGGAAACTCTTCTAAGCCTCTGCAGAATTGCTGTTTTCTTTTGTGAGAAGATGCTGTCATCTGTTTTGTGACACTAGGAGAAAATACTTTCTGCATGTAAGTAAAGTTTGGATTTAGATTTGTAATGTGTGAATGGATTAATGCTATTTGGAAAATATCTAGGCCAATCGAGTTCTCACTGGAAATCTAGTTTAGTGAGAGCTGATGTGAAACTGCAAAATTATTTCTGTGGAAGAGTTGGAAATAAAGATACTTGTGATACAGCAAAATTGTGATTATGATATTCTGAGTAGGTAGCTTGGAAATTTTTAAATCAAATGGGTGGGGTTTTATTTGAAAAATAGTGGCTTGGTGAAGCAAAAATGTACCTATTTCAATACACTTGCACTAACAATCAGTCATGTATCTGTCAGAAACTTGCCTGGTTATCTTGCAAGGTGCGAAAAATCAATAGATTTTCAGTATTTGTGTCTTCTTGCCAAGAATACAGTAAATATTCCATAATTCTGTTTTCAAAGCTGGAATGGAAGTACAAATAACCCCATCTTAAGTGAAGGCTCATGGGATCTGCTGGTTCCCTGCCATGTGTTTCAAGGACTGATAAGTTTGATAGGCCTGGCACCTTTGGGTGGAAGTGGGGATGATGGGATTTTATGCTCCCTGATAGCACTTGCCCTAACTTTAAGAGGACTTTGTAGAATGTCCTTATCTTTTCTGGAGCAGCTGAGGCTATTCTTAGAATTAGGACCTGCACAAGTAGTTGCTTGGAGTTAGGGCAATTGGCTGTCTAGTTTTATTTTGAAAAAAACCTATTTAAAATGTTTGGATTTTTTGGAAACTGTATTTCTCATGCTGGATTTTCTGACTTGAAAATTGGGGGGGGGGGGAGCAGGGGGGCATCCTATTCTGTCTCAGAGAGAGATTATGCTGCTGATTCAGATTTCCTTCATAATGGAAGTTACAAATTTAAGCAGTATTCCTGGCTACTAAGATAGTATTTTGCATCTAAAGCTAATAGGATTTCCTCAAGGCATCAACCAATGCTGCCTTCTAGTGCTGCTTAGTCTCAAGACAAAATAAAGGAGAAAAAACATTGATATTCTGTAATAATGTAAGGACAAGTGCAAAAATATTGCTAAACATATCCTAGTAGAACTTGCTTTGTTTTATGTTACACTAGTAACCTAGTACGCTGTTTGTTGTGATTACTAATGCTTCACAAGAACAGTGTGTGCTCTTACCTATTTTATAAATTACGTTGTTTTCCAGCTGCTGCTTTTCACTTGTTTAAAATATCTCTTCAATCATCTGCAATGCTGCTCCTTTTTATAAAGTAACAAAACACTATGAACTATTCTTTTGATTAAATTTAGTTGTGTTATATGCATAGCTGACACGTTAATATCTCATCCTATGATACTTAAACAAACATCTGTTCCTCCCATCAGTTTCTCATAAATCCTATACTTATTTTGTATATCCACAGGAGTCCTTTTGAACTTTGCATTTGTTATTTTAAAATGTAAGTGCATGTTTTACTGAGGACAATGATATCTTGGTAAATAATTTTGGCTTAATTGATTTCATGCAACAGTCACGGGATCTAAATATGCAAACAGTCAAGTCTTGTGGGTTCAAGTCCCACAGAACTGAAATACAGGAGGGCAAACTTTAGATCATGAAATTGAGCAACGGTTTTCCATTTATGTTGTTGTATACAACTGAATTATAGGTTGTTGATTCAATGACCTCTGGAAGAATCACATTACAAAAGTCTTTTGGCTTGTGAATTGCTATGCAAATATAATTATGTAGATGTGATGTGTTGTGGATTTTTTCCCTAGTTCTTCAAATGAACATTAGTCTGTGTTATACTTTGGGCTAGCTTGCTGGCTTTATATTCGGTTGGTTCACTCTTTCTTTCCTGTACAATAATATGTAATTCAGTATTTATTAAGGTTTTATGTGCTATGGCAACTTCTCACAGTCCAAGCTTCATTTATGGTAGTTGTTAAGGATAAAATATAATTGTACAATAAACTAATTCTGATTTGATACAGAAATGCTGCTAGGAAAAAATGCAAACATCTACTGACCCCTTCAATCTCTCCTCTCTTTTAAGACTATCTAAGACAGGAGGAAATCAAAAAGCCAAATTGTCCTCATGCCAGCTGCAGTACAAGTTGACAAAATATTTAGACAGCTTGTTCCTAAGCAAATACATATGCTAGACAATCAGCTGAACGTTTTGATGGATCTGATAATGAATACAAATTAAGACCACAAATCGCTGAAGGCAGCCAAACAACTGTCCTGCCAAATGAGTTGCTGCACAATTGGAGACAGTGGGTTGAAATTGCCTGGCATCTTTTTCCCCAACATACCTTTCAACAATTCAGGCTGGCTGGGGCCACTTGTCCATTCCCTGTAAATCAAAGTTTTCTGTGTGTATTTCCTCCTTTTATCACTCATGGCAAAGGAACTCTTCTTGATTCTACCTTAATATTGCTTTGCCTTTTAGAGTTTGTCTTAAAAACTGTAAGTGAAGGATGGCAAATGCACTAATTGTAGTTATCTAATTATACCTAGTATGAAAGCAAGCTACTAGGTGTAGCAGCTGAAGGCCCGATTTGTACAATTTAACTGAACACATTTGAATTTGAACAATTTTAAGTATCTTGGGTTTGCATAAATACATTGATGGCAGAGCTACTTCTGATTTGTCTCAATCCAATGGAGAAAAGAATCTATCCCATGGCTGCTTTGCTGCAGCAGAATTGCACAATCCCTTCTGGAATGCCAAACAGCATGCTGGGCTATGGATGCAAAGGGAAGGATCCTTCTGGGTTGGTTTCTTGTATTTTTTCAATGCAACCTCTTGGAAGTCTGTTTATTACCCTATCGATTAAGTTTTCAATTATATTATTCTTATCTTCATGAAGGCATTTCTTGTTTTAGTTGAAAACCTGTAACATTTCAGTAATAGAAACTTTGGCAACTAGAAATTTTCAAACTTTTTACCCCTCAAAGTAATTTTTTTTTTCCTTTTGAAATATTTTTCCTTTTGTTTGGGTAAAATACCAGTGTTGAAAAATAATGCTTTTTCCTATGTAATGGCACTTTCTTTAATACATGCTTAACTAAAACATGACACAAAAATCTCTCTTTAGTCAGAGGGATTATGGAGGAGGAAAATCTGTCAGTTACGTGTATATCTGTTGTCATAGCAGTATATTTACCACATTACAAGTTTTAGGAGTTCCTTACTATAAGCCTGCAATAGGATTTTGTTATGCCTTTTGCTTCCAATAAATGCTTAATCTAATTTTTTTCATTATGTAACTTCCTACTTTTTAAGGAACCTTTCTAAAGTATTCAGAAGCCCATTCAGTATTAGTGTAATTAATAAAATGGTCTTTGCTTGCCACAAGTTCCTCATGGTTAGTCCAGCCAGAACACTTAAGTTTCTTCTGCAACCTCTACCTCTCTTTCTTTAGACAGTTGAGCAAAACTCCATTACATTTGTTTTCTGCTCAGCATCACATACTTCTTTCCTGGAAGACGCTAACTTTTCTTTTGTTCAAGGATACTAGTGGTTATTGCAGTTTTCAGAATAATGCATAACTTTCCAACCTGCAAGACAGTCATATTCTTGTTAGTTTTTTTGAAGATAAATGTTATAGAATCATAGAATCATATGCATGTTTCTCGTAAATTAAACTAGTTCTGCTGCTTCCTCAAACATAATGAGTTAAAAGTCTGGTAATGAAATGGTTTTAATTTTTGAATTTTTCTTGCCCTGTATTTCTTTTTGTTTCTAATTCTTGTTTTCTGCTCCAGTTGTGTAACCTTCCAACCGATGTAGCCACTCAGTTGTTTAGTTTTTTCTTCCACAACAACCATGTTGCTAATGTTTAGTAACTTTTGTGTTAATAGGAACAATACAGCTTGTGACTTTTGCTGTGATGATAATCTTGTTTGTCCTCTTGTCCAACATAAAGGGCAACTTAGGCTACGTGAGAGTTTGATGCTGTCTTTGTGCATAAATCTACCAATTTTCTTTCATTTGTAACCAAACCTTAAAAATAGTCTGACATTGAAGATCTTGAGAATTCAAGAGACTGATGCTGTATAACATGTAATTCATACAATTACATTATATCTATAATGATACAACTGAAAGTGAAATTTGGTCCAAGTTTCTCATGGTTCAACTAAATCAGATTATTTCTGTATTTTATGAATCTTCCTGAACTGTGCTGCACAAGAGCTGCACTAGTAAGTACAGAAACCTTACAAAGCTTTTCCAGTCCAGTTGACAGGACTTAGAATAAATCAGAAACTTGTAACTTCATGTGATTGAGACACATGATTCTTCTAAATGAAATGGTATTTTTTCTTTCCATAGATTTAGAGCCAGAGTCCTTCAAAGACCTCATTATCCTGTATACATATGTGAAAGCAATAATTAATTTCAATGGAAGACCTGAAGTGGTAGAAGCATTCTCTGTCACTTGTAGAGTGGCTCTTGTAGCTTCAATTCAGAGTGAAAGTGTTACTGTTCAGTCCCTTAATAGTTTGTTCCTTTCATCTTCTGCAGTTTGGGTTTGTTTTCATCATAGCAGCAGCTTCATTTTGTTGTGTGTTGCTGCAGGATGCTTTCAGAGTGATTGCTGCCAGTTTTAATCTCATAGTCCTGTCATTTACAGAGACACCGTCTGATTATTTTTCCTCCCTACTCCTGTTTTTAAAAAGCTAGTTGCTAAATTCATTTAAGTCAGAAGAAATTTTGCTGGCAATTTCAATGTGGATAAGATGTGACCTACGCCACTTAACAAAAATTTTTTTTTTTTAAGAGTGGCAAAAATACTTTCATTTCTAAGATTTAAGGTTTACTTGTGCTTGGACATAAAGAAGAAAATGTCTTCAAGTTGTATTTTTTTTTTTCTTTCCAAAAACTGGAGTTTGGATGTAACTGATATTGTCTGGAAAAGCAATTTTACTTTCTTTCTGCCAGCACATCATCTTCAGGTTTTCATTGTGCCCTTTTGTGTTCATTTCTACCCACCATTGATACTTCACACTCAGGAAGTGGAGAACATAGTGTAACATCATCTATGCACTTGGAAGTACAATGGATACCTTTACAAGGTAAATTCATATTCTCTTCCTATTCTGAGATAGAACTATCTGATAAAGCTAAAGGGAGTTGTGTCTTTTAGTCCTATAAAGAAGACAACCCTGTTTTAAGATCTGGGATCAAATACTTTAGCATTTAACTTCAGTCTAATCGGACATGAATGCTGTATTTATGAAGCGCAGTAACGGAAGTTCATTCAAAAATGCTTGTTGCTTGTCATGTTCACCTTCATGGTTTGCGGCTCCATAACCAGAACTGTTTCTGCTTCTGAATTCTGGTTGTCTGATATAGCATGAGAACTGTTTGTGGCATTTTGGAAGCATCTTGCATTATGGCTGATTCTCAAATCTTCGAATACTTAGTCTAGTCTTGATTCAGATGTGAAGTTAATTGGGATTGTATTTTCAGTGTCAAAGTGTGAGAAGGGCTGTATTAAACTCTGAAGAAAATGAACAAGCTGCCTCTGAAAGCAAGCGTTGCTTCGCTTCTGGGTCTCTACTAGATGTTCCTTTTTCTGTGTCTTTTCATTAGTGGGATACTCCAGACTAGTTCAGTTGAGCTCAGCTGTTCTTTGTCACTTTAATTACCATAATCAAATGGCTGAACTCCTTGTGTGTTTGAGAAGAGGAAAAGTTTTAATATCCTGTTTAACCTTTCACTGGTTTTAATATTTCCATGAATGGAAGTTAAGTGAAAGCATCTGGCATGTTTAGTCTCAGTAAATAATGGAACTTCTCTCTGACATATTAATTATACTGAAATCATGATTACTATAAAACTTAAACAAACTTCAGACCTGATCTTGGGAACTCAGGTGTGCACAAGTAATGTTTCATTCCTTTGGAAATAAAGTAAAATTCCCAAGTGAAGTTTTATCTGTTGAGTGGAAAAAGAGAAATATAAGCGATCCCTGCAGCAGTAGGGTTTTTTTTTCTTTTGCAAACACCAGTTAGCATCAGAATGAGTCGCACAATACTACACTCAGCATATAAATCCAGTAAGATGTGTGTAACAAAGAGCTTACAGTTGTTCTTCTAAGGTCCTGAAATCAAAACCTAGTAGCTTTCTTTATGACTTCAGCAAATTGCATAGAATGTGTGTTACCTTGGACAGGGCAGTGCTGTGCTAGCATTGTGGTAGCTCACTGTAAGCAAGCTACTGTACAGAGCACATTGCTAATGTGTCCACACTAGGTATGGAGCTAGTTTTCCTCGCCTAGCTCAAGCATCTCTGAATGTATTGCTATTTAACTGCTTTCAAGGTATAGTTTTCCCTGCAATCTACATTTCCATGTTCAATCCAGCAGTATTCTAGAAGTCTAAGAATGCTCACTGCCTTAACAGGAAGCTTTGGCCATATATGGGCAAATTGATTAAAGCAAAACTGCAGAGCAGGCATGGAAAAAAAAAACAGTCTCCAAGCAAATATCCTGAGCTCAGTTTTTGCTATGACTGATGTAGGTGTTTTCTCTGCCAAGCTTACAAACAGTAATGTATTCTGAAAGCACATAAGATCAAGAAGATTGAGTTGCATAAATCTGCTCTTGAGTTTGCACTTTCTATTAAGTAAAGACGGTCTTTGTGTCTTAGTCCCTGATCTGCAGAATAGATGCAATGATAAATCTCTCCCAAGCTGATCAGAAGCTAAATATTTTGACAGCTATGAGAGATGCTCAGAGAATACAGTTATGAAGACCACAGAGGTATCTCTGAGAAAAGAGAGATCCTGGGAAACGAAGGGGAATTGCATCTACTTAGTAGCACCATTAAGTATAGGATGTACTTGCCATATATCCATCAAAAAAAAAAAGATTATATCCTTTACCTGTTTAAAGGAGTTGCTTTCCAACAGTCCTTATTTTTGCTGCTTTCTCTTCAGCATTGGGAGATTTCTGGAGAGTCACCTTAATTTGCTAAAATTTCCAAACTTGATAGCAACAGCAATATCATTCTGGGTCTTGATATATTCTTGACACTTCTCCCTTTTGTACGAGGTAGGTGCTTGAGATGGTTTTGATTTTTATTTTTTTATTTATGTTTTTAGATTGATCTTATTTGAATACATTTTTATTAGAAAAGTGGTATGTTGCATTAATAACCTGAGAGTTTATGTACATGAGCTATTAATGGGACAATCAATGCAAGGTAGATTAAGTGTAAGTTTAAGTCATGTACTTACTAGCCACTAGACACTTATTGCACTGTAAGATAGGATGATTACATGTGACAGCTTCTAACTTCATTATAACTTCAACATCAGGGTGATGTCAAATTTAAAATTATGCTAAAATTAACAGAAAGTTTCTAACCAATAAAAGACTTCAATGAAGGGGAACAAATACAGTGATAAATCCAGAGTAGTTCTACTAGGCTCAGTGCATTGATTCTTTATTTGCACATTTGTAATGAGGATGAATCAGTTGGTATGATGTTTAACCCTGATTTATCTTTCTTTGTCATGTCACTTGAATTCTCTTGAGAAAAATCTAATTCAAACAATCCTTGTCACTAACATCTCCTGAAGTAGAGTAGGAAACTAACTACGTCAAGCCAGACATGTTTTTAGTTCAAAGGGTACAGTCCTGTGAACACTTACATTCATTTCTTCTTTTGAGAGCTGACGCTTGCATATACAAGTGTACGCAGGTTATGGCCCCAAAGGGAGTTGAGGATACTGGCAAAATATAAGAGAGTTGGTGTTAAGTTTGCAACACTGTCAGAACCTTAATCTTTTCTTCAGTTCAAATATTACTGTTCAAAGTTTTCCAGAATGCTATCGAACCGAGACCCAAATCTTGATTTGTTAGGTACATTTTCCTACATTTGTAGGTACATTACAATATTAAGGATTCATATGAATATTTGCAGTCTTGCAGCACTGACCAAGACAATTCTTTTCTATCTGTAATAAACAGAAAAAGGAAATATCTGAAGGGGCCTTTGTTTCTGTAAATCAGTATGAAATCAGAAAGAGGTCCAGTGTTAGTAACTGCAACAATTTTAAGTGTTTTACAAATTTATTTCAACAGAATTCCAGAGAATTCTGTAATTTAGATTAAACAGAATTTTGCTCAAAATATGGTGTTTGCTGGGACATAGCTGTTGTACATCCATAGTTCACTTCTGTTTAATTGGAATATCTATTGTGTATCCAGACGATAGGGTCACACTTTCCTGGTATTGGCTTATAAAATGCTTGTGTTTACTGCTAAGGAAAACATTGGTGCAAGTAGTTCTGGGGACGCTAGACAAGAACTTAGAAAAAGAGCATTGGGATTTTGACATGCATAAATAGCATCTGGATCAGCCCCTAAGTTGCAAGTGGTTGAGAGTTGGACTTGGGAGAGGTGGTATCGGTGTTTTTATTCTTCCATATGTGTCCATATCTGGTCACTGCTGGAAATTGGTCCAGTCTGAACCAATATGGTCACTCTTATGTTCTTAAAAGAAAAACCTCTCCTTAAAAGAAAACTTTCTTCTTAAGAAAGAAGAAGAAGGAGAAGAAGGGGGGGGGGGGGGGGGAACCCCACACCCTACTTGAAAATTTACAGAAGAAAAATAAGTTAACCCTTACATAAAAGACAAATGTGAGTGACTCTTATGGGGAGTCTGAAACTTTTAAAGGAAAAAGTTTCAAAAATACTTTGTATAATACCTTAAATTGCTATATTCTTTGAACAAGGTGAACGTATTAAATATTTGAAGAACATGCATAGTCATTGTCAAGGCAGACATTTGGGTGAACTGTCAAAGATATGCATCTGAGAACATGCTCCATATGCTTTATTTCCCAAATTTGAGGAAAGCAGTTGATTTATTGTCTTAGAGATTGCATTACGAGTCCCGTAAGTTTGGCTTTATTTACACAGAAAAACTGTTGGAATCTAGAAGAAATGGTCTCAATGTATTGTGTATGGCCAAAAGGCAGTTAATAATGTGTCTTACCTGCAAACTGTCAATTCAGTACTTTATTTATGAAATTGAGTCGTTATCATCAAGACTTCCACTGCAATGAATCAAGAAACAAGTTCAGTCATGCACAGTCACTTAATAAAAAACAGTGCTGTAATATGCTGGAGTCTTAAAATAGTTACTTGTCACAGTTTTGTCATTTCCCAGAATTACTAATATCTTGAACAGCTTGAAGATACTTTGAAAGATTATGTATAGGACCAATTTACCCAACCTTAAGGCAGTGCTAGGAGTCCTTGTGGCCATTTGATGCTATCAAAACAGTTTTTGACGACAGCTGCCTATTTCTAAACATGAAATACCAACTTTGGTAAGTTGACTTAGGCTGCAAATGAGGAAATGAGTAAGCTCACTCATGCCAGCTGTATTCTCCCATCCCCTTTGTGAGGTGATTTTTTTTTTTTTTTCCCCCATATGCACTGAGAAATGAAGCAACTAACCAGCTTCAGAAAGGAAGTTTGTCTATGTTGAATCTTATTCCATTGTTTTCATTACCATCAACGTAATGTAAGAATTTCTAAGTAAGCCCACTTTCTTCACTGGTAAAATGCAATTCGGTTTCCTTTGGGGAGACAAAGATGAATGACAGAAGTGAATCAGAGGAGGTAGAATAAGAAATAGGATTAAAAACAATAATGCAAGGGGGAATATGTTGCTAGAATTATCTTGGGCTTAATGCTGTGAGTCAGTCATAAAATACGAGTTGGCTATTGCCCTCCCTCTAGAACTGAGGACAAAGATCAAAGAAAGATGCCCTACATCTACACAGAAAAGCCCAGAGGGGTTGCGAAGTATTACCAAGGTGAATCCTCTAGGGAGTAATGAAATTGGAATTGCTTTAGCCACAGTTTAAAGGTTAATGTTCTGGTGATGAACGATACGACAGCATATAAATTGCACTCTGCTCAGTTCTCAGTGTTGGGCTTTTTATTGTCTAAATTGGCCAACCAGCACTTTGGGTTTTTTATTTGTTTGACATGATGAAATGCAGAACTGTCTGGATCTCTATGTTGTCAATGCCTAGGTCAGATTGTAGTGTGTGCTTTTAAAAAAACAAACAAAAAACCCAAACAAAACCAACCAACCAAACAAAAAAAAAAACCCCACACCACAAAACACAAATTACAAAACTGTGTAATGAAAAGCAGGAAAATACTAATGTCTTCTATAAATTTGCAAGGGTAAGGGTTAGTTTACTGGGCTATGCACAGGGTAAACTCTGTATTAAAGGGAGAAAAATTAAAGATAGTAAGCTTGCTTTGTAAAACTCGGAATTTATTTGCTAAAGTTGCATTCTAAGGAGATCTGGAAGGCCACCTTATCAGTCAGTGATCTTAATTTCTCTAGCAGATCTCCAATTCTGTGTAGCAGACCTCCTGCCTGCAGAATTAATTTTCCTTGTTCTGTTGACACTTATGCAATCTGCAGTCCAAATCACAATAGGGTGAACACAAGCAGCGAATTGCTCTGAAAACAGTGGAATTGCTACAGTCTAATTTCTTGTAGAGTTTTACTCCGTTCATTTCCATACTAACTGTATTAGTGATATTACCCAACTCTCTGGCCTGTCATTATCAAATGCTTTTCACTTCAGTGACCAAAACCCTTCCCTTGCTTACCCACAAAATACCCCCACTCTATCCACAACTCCCTCTTGAGTTCCCGAACTAGCAGATGGGCAATAAGCACTTACCGCTCTGGTTCATTCCACACTATCTATATTCTAACTGACCTACAGATACTTAAGTGTTCCCCTTCACACAAAGACAGCACTAATTTCTGGCACCTATGACCAGAAACTGGCTTCTGCAAACCTTTAGAAACAATTCAATTTTATTTAAAAAAAAAAAAAAAAAACAAAAAACCACCCACACCAAAAACCACTCTACCACTTTGTTAATTTTAGTTAAGTTGGCCAGAAAAATCAAAGGTTGTTTGTGGCTGATATATATGGACAGCATTTTTTTCTTTTCCTTTTTTATTTTTAGATTGGAAGTATAAAGATGTAAAAATACCTTGCAAAACACGATTTCTTCTTTAAGACTTAAAAAAAGGGCTATGCTTTAAAAGTATAGGATTTTAGAATAATAAATATTAAGACTTTTGAATTAAAAGTGTGTATTGTCTTCCTACAGTTCAAATGCTAGAAATTTTCAGTCATATCTGTCAGTACTGCAGTGTTAAAACCCAATTTTTTTTTTTTTTTTAAATCTTACTCAACTGAGCCTGTTGAAGAGTAGCCTCAAGTTTATTTCATTCTTTTGTATTTAGACTTTACAACAGTGGCTGGCAATGAGTTCCCTTTTAATAAAGAATCTTATTAGTGTTGTGGGTTTTTTGAGTTAACAATATGATGTTTCATCGTTTGCCTTGCCAGTTCTCCATCTTCTAGCTATGACATTCCCTGCTATGTTCTCTACTATTATGTATTTATCCCCTTCTCGGCTCACATAATGGAATATCCCTGATTTGTTTGGTCTACCAGGAGGCTTATGCTAACTGATGAGGCATCTGAGAGATGACAGTGGCTTTGTGAAATACTTTTCACTGTTACTTTACATTCTGTTCATTGTTTCCACCTGTGAAGTAAGAAGGGAGTCCCAGGAATAAACTGATACAAATACTAACTTTCAGCATAAGTAACTCTCAAAGCATGGGATGCTTAGCTATAAGTGTTTATATATTCTGTAGAACACTAATCTGGAATCATTTGTCTACAAAGCTAAGCTAAAAGATTTTTATAGGTGTTTTTGTTTTTCTTTAGTCTTTTGGTTATCACAAATGATACAGAAAGTTTCCAATAATATGTATGTGCTACACCGAACTGTTAAATTACTGTGTTACTTTCATGTCCCAGAATGAAGAAACATTTGTATTAGCAGTGATTTTTGGCACAGTAACCATCCAAATCTTACTAATTTCCTGTGTTACATACCAGCAATAACCCTTTGAGTTCTCATTACCTAACCGCAGCTACTTACTTCACGCAGAGAAAACATTGTTAGTTCAGGAACCAAAGTTTAATAAAAATAAACCTGTTAAACTAATGAGTTTTCTGTAGATCTGTCTCAGCAAGTCATTGACCTGATGAATGTAAACATTTTAAATGGACCAATGATAGAGTTTGGCTTTTAGACAAAGTAAGAATTTATGTAGAAAAAAGTAACATAATAGCATGTTAATAAAAAAAATCCCTCTAAATTTGCTATCAGAAAGTGAACTTGAGTAATTTTTAATTATGAAGAAACCTAACACAGTGATGGTTTCTGCTTCCATGTAGTACGTTTCTCTACTCATATTGTTGTGGTTTAACCCCAGCCGGC
>NW_009191757.1:27907-29754 GCF_000690835.1 Fulmarus glacialis | reverse complement strand
GCACTTGGCCTTGTTGAATCTCATACAGAGATTCATGGTTATATAGAAACATAGTCAACTCTATTGTAATGTAGTCCTCAGAATGGAAGCATACTTGAGGTTCCAGTCGTTCGTTTTGACAATGAGAAACGAAATTGCTCATCCTTGCTTTCTTCCTCTGGCTCACACACATGTGGGTTGCCTGCAGCCGCTTTGCCTTCGTGGGAAGGTTTGTCTGGGTCTCCAGAGAAGTGTCTAGAGGCTGTCTGAACTCTGGTCCTGGCAGACAATTTTGTGATGAAAGCCCAGAACTGGAAATGAAGAGACCCCCTGCTGCCAGCAGTGTGCTGTCCTGTGAGCTCAGGCAGTCTGGTTAAGGTTTCAAATAAATTCTTCAAAACTGGAATAACTACACTCCCCTGTCTCTTAGAAGTGGCATGAGGGGAAATCAGATTGCACAGATGCAGAAGAGGTCAAAAGAGCGTGCAGAACCCTTCTGCTCCACAGCCACAAGCCCAAAGACAGGCCTACTTTTGTTTTGGTATCACGGAAGAAGAAGCAATTAGCATTACCGCAGTTCACAGGCTGAACCGTGTCCCCTGGCTCCAGACACTTTCATTTTCCTGGGAGGAAAACTTTTCTGGGACTGGGTTATTTGTCCTGTCTAGACAGGCTGAGGAGAGGCCTTGTACAGCCATCTTATCCCATGAGACAATGGGGAGAAATCTGAGGTTTTGGCTTTGCGTGCAGTATTTGTCACCTATAGAGAGGCAATGTCGTATCTTCCCTGGGCAAACTGCCTATAGCTACTGGCTTTTCTGTCTAGTGTCCTCAAAGCTGTCCAGTTTCTGGAGAGTAGTAACTGAGCCTTCAAAGTTGTGGAATTTAGTATCAGTATGTTTCTCAGGAATTCTCCACATTTCTCTGTTTCACAGTCATTTTTCATCATTTTGGATCCTTCGCATAAAGCAATCATCTCTTCGAAGGCTAAAAACTGGTATTGAAAAGGAGATGATGAAATATATCCTCAGGCGAACAAATAATAGAACAGTCTAGAAATGTGATCATGTCTCCTTGCAAGCCTGTGTTATTTCATTCACCCAGACTACCCAGACTTGCCATTATCTTTTTCCCCAGTTTTACTGTGGATAAAGATTTTTTCTGTAATGAACTATTTCCTCTAATTCAGCAACAAATATCTTGCTAGGTAAGAACTATCCAGCTACGTAAATTGAGCCATATTCTTGACCTGCACCTGTCTGTCTGCAAAAAATAAAAATTAAAAACTATATATGCTGTTGTTTGTTTATAAAGAAGCCTGTCAGCACTTGCCAATCAGAAGCAAAAAACTCAGTCTGAAACATGGGACAGAAAGAGGAATTAAAACTTAAGAGTTATTAACTTCCATATGTATTTCTGATTGCTTGGTGGTATGATTTCTTGCAGTTGAAAAACATAAATGTGATGGGCTGCATTCAGTAAAGTATTGAAATACTAGCTGATTTTTTTCCTTTTTCAGCAAAATTCTTAACCAGATATTTATTTTTAAACCAAGCCCTACAGAAGTCAATGACTGGTATACCCAAAGTTAATCACACACCGCCTTGGTTTGGGAAATGGACTGCCCTACTGGGGCTCAGGGATACACCAGCAGCTATCTGGATCATCGTGGTGGTGGTGGTGAGAGTATAAAAGCATTTGCAGCTGTGTCATAGCAGTGCCAGAGGGATTGTCTGCGGTATGTTGCAAACAGAAAGGTGACCAAAAGCTTAGAAAAGCCATCAGAACCAAAGGCTGACCTAGCCTAACATCCTGTCTCCAGCAGTGTCCAATGCCAGATGTTGAGGAAAGAGGCATATTTCTCTTGA
>NW_009191757.1:27658-27873 GCF_000690835.1 Fulmarus glacialis | reverse complement strand
GGTTCAGTAATTTCCTGGGCCTTCATAAGCAGTAGCCCCCTGTAGATTTTTCTTCTCTGAATTTGTGCAATTCTTTCTTGAAACTCTGCATACTTAGCATGCACGCTGTCATGATGGCCCTGTGGAGCATCCCAGCTTAACCACACACTCACTGCAGAGGTATTTTTTGGTTTTTTTTCTGCACTCATCTCATTTGATGTCCCGTGGTTCCTGCT
>NW_009191757.1:0-27630 GCF_000690835.1 Fulmarus glacialis | reverse complement strand
TATTATTTTTCCCATTGCACTGATTGCCTTATTAGCAACTACCAACAACAACCTCATTTGTCTTTCCCGTAGAGGTCTAGTCTATTCAATTGTTCCTTGAACAAAAACATTTGATCATTCTTGTTGTTTTTCTCTTTGCCTTTTCCATTTCTTCTATGTCCTTGAAGGACCACACTGTACTCAAGGTGTGAGAGAATAAATGTTATACAGTGGCATAAGGACATTTTCTGCTGTGCTATTTATTGACTCCCAGCTAATTTCTAGCACTTGATTTGCCATTTTGACCCATACAGAACTGTGGTTGGTTTTATTTATTTATTTGTTCGCTTAGTTATTTATTTTTCTCTTAAAACCAAGATCCTATTTCCATACAGAAACAGCCACAGCAGAGCTGCTCATAGTATAAATAAAGCTGGAACGTTTTTTTTTTCCAACATGCACCAGTTTACAGTTATCTACACTGAATTTAATCTGCCATTTTCTTGCTTTATGTCTTAGTGCTGTGAGGCCTTTCTGTAGTTCTTTTTAATCAGGCTTTATCTTTACCTCCTAAATGGCTTAGATATAATCAGCAGATTCTAGTATCTTTCACTCCCTTTCCCCTATCAGAAATCCTGGCTCACATCCTTGTGGGCTCCCTTGATGACCTCCTTCTACTGTGAAAAATGACTATTAGTTCCTGCCATCTAATTTTGTCCCTTTTTTTAGTCTATGCAAGGCTTAACCATCTTATCTTAAGGCTGCTTAGTTTCATGAAGAACCTCTACTGAGGGACAATGCCACTGTCTGATACCAAGTTAGGAGCTGTGCATCCTCCTTGACTCGCTGCCCGGTGAAACAGGCAATAATGGTGCCTGAAAATCCCCTTAGTGCTAGCTCAGGTTCGGCCCCAATTATCAGGACACCGTTAACATCCTCATGAGCATAGCAGTTTGGTAGCTCTTGGTTCAGTGCAATGATGGTGATATGCCTGTGCCCTCTGTCCCTGATGAAAAATATTCCCATCAGTCCCAGATGCAGTGGGACAAGCAGCAACTCCAGCAGGTGTAGCCAGGCACATTCCTCACCCCACAAGGTTTCTCGCAGCTAAGCTTTTCTTAGCTTATTACAGACCTCTCAGCCCTCCCTGTTATCTGTCAGCCAAACTCCTGAGGTATCTCTATCATCCACACTCCCCTTCCACCTTTAACCTCTTGTAATTGTAAATGTTCATTAACTTGACATGCAGCGTAGCTCCTGTTCCAAGCGCTCGGCGTAGTGACAGGGCAGTTGTTACCTCTCTCCGGGCTGTGTGAGCACTCGAAGAATTTTTCACCCACAGGGCAATTGCTTGTGGCGAATTCAGCATATTTGGACAAGTGTTAACTGGAATAACCTCTGTGTCATTTCTCTGTCAGTTCATGGGAGTGCAGTTAGGGCAGAAAAAATAAGGGCACACTTCATTGTAGAGAACCCAGGTGCTTTCTTTTCAGCAAAAATGGTTTAAAATCAGGGTTAGAAAGATAGTTCTTGAGAATATTTATGTGTCATAGAATTATTTGAACTCCTTGATTGAAAAGCTTTTAGTCATAGCAGGGCACACAATGGTTGGCCTTAAAGTTATGCCCTCAGGTAGCTCCTTTGCTTTCTTTCTTCTCTGCGTAACATCAGAAACTACCATTGCTACAGATAAGTAACTTACACCATCTGAAAACCAGAAGTAACTGTTTTGCAGGTTTTTAACCTGGCTGCCCTGGGGATAATGTCAGCTAAAGACAAGTTTGAGTCAAAATGAGGGCAAAGGCACACGGGAGCTGGGAGTTAGGCCATTCACTTCTCTGACACCCAGTTCCAGTTCTGAAATAAAACTGCCACGATACAGTTAAGTCACCGGTCAGAAAGTGAAGTTGGGGGAACCTAAGCTGAAATGAATTAGACTTATATTTGGCCATCATGGCCAGACTAACACTGTCTGGACCATTATAGAACCTGGCCAAAAAATAAAAATTTCTGAAATCTCTTTGATACCGGCAGACATGTCTCCACTGTTATATTTCCACTCCTTTTTTGCCTACATATTTATTAGCTTGTGGCAAGGAATTTGAAGTCTTTACCACTTGCAGGGACAAGCACAGTGCAGATAAAGTGGCCCCCTATGATTCTAGCTGCTCCCACAGCAGAAAATCAGAGTAGAAAAAATATTTTCTTTGCGAGGAAGCATCATTCACTTGCAAAAGTAAGAAAAAATTTCATGCTGCTTTCTTCCAGAAGATCTTCCCCGTGTGGGACTGAAGGGGAGAACCTCCACTCGTTAGATCATGGTCCTCTCTTTTATTGTTTCCATTTGCTACAAGCTGTCTGTCAGTAGAACGAGACAGAGGAGAGGAAATAGCTCTGTGCTAGCTCTTCGGGTTACCAATTAAGAAGGTCTCCCCTCTGCATTTTGGCTGGCTGTTCAGGAAATCTTCTCCCTCTGAAAGCAAAAAGTATCTTGGGACCCGCATATCCTTAAGAAGAGATTCTGCTGTTATTTTCCTCTAACACATGGCTGCAAAAAAGTCTGCATTTGATTATTTTTTTAATACAATATGACATGTCCCGGTAGGTCCCAGCTCAAAACCAGCATTTCCCCTCCACCCCATCCCATTTAGCTGTAATGAAGCAATCGTTCAGACTAAGAGATGACGACATGACACCTGTAAAAATACAAGATCATACATACCATGATGTCATTGTAAATCTGCAAGAGTTAAATAAAATTAAGAAAATTGCTTTATGTGTCTTTATTTCACACTACGCATTGCCCACAAGGCAATCCTGAAAGCGTGGATGTTGAGACAGTAAGAAGCTCAGCACGTGCACTGGAGAAAACCAAAACCCTGCCAGTAGGGCTGAGTTGTATATCATTGCTATACCACTGCGTGGTCTCTTAAGTCCAGGTTCCCATTAAGTTCAGTAGACTTTGGATGTAGTCCTAAATGCACAACCTAGAACAACATCTTGCCTATATGCCACATTTTTCCTCTTATTCAGAGGTTTCTTCAACCTGCAAATGGCTGCAGGCAGCTCTTAGGCTATGACTCCAGAGCCATGCCCATTTTGTTTCGGCTTTTGAACAATGGGCTACAAACCCCAAATCCGACCTTTGCTTAGTCTACAAGCTTTTTCCTGCACCTGGAGACCTGGGAGCCACACTTAAGCTTTCTTCTCCTTCACTGCCTCTCAGACCCAGGCTCCAAGTGTTGCAGCAGAAACCAGAGGCGTTCAGGGCCAGAATTTCAAAGAACAAGGGCTGTGTTTGCGCACACAATATTTGAATGCACACTCGTTGCATGCTTAATCCCCCTCACGTGCAAGAGAAGAGGGGTGGATTTGCATTTGTAAGATAGCCGTGGTGTGCCCCAGAGCTCGTTTGGCTGTGGCTGCCATCTCCCACTTTGTGTGCGCCTGCGGTTTTCATTTGTCCATTTTGCTGACAGTGTGGCGGAGTGTGCGGCCCCAGGAGGGATAAATTAGACTTTAATCTTTGACAGCCTGCCTTCGTGCCTTTTCTAGCCATCTGGGCACTTCCTACTCCGGCATTGCCCCTGCGCCATGGCTTCTGCCAAGGCTTGGGTGCTTTCAGCTGTGCCTGACACTCCGGCAAGGCTTCATTTCTCTGTGCCCTCCTGTAGCCTGGAAGGTGGCTTAATCTTTCCTCCCTCCCACTTCAAGGACCTGAGGCCGAAGGAGCATGTCAGGAGAAAATCCACCCTGATCACAAGCACAGAGGGCTCGATTTTCTGCAGGTATGGTTTGAATAAATGACATCATACCTCAGGGCATTTTTCAGAGTGAGATTCATGCAGGTGCTTTCACCACAGAAGTGAACTACTCTCTGCTGAATAAATGAGCTCACAAAAGAAAGAAATAACATAAGAAGAGGGAAGAAGAAGATGGTATGCTCAAATCATTGGCATCATTTTTGCTTGGGACAATTCAACTGACTTTGTGCCCTTTGTGGCTTTATACTGTATGGCTTTTAAATAAATCTTTCTACTTCATTCCCTGCAGAGACATTTACATACTGGTTCATAGGTCCCCTGCTCTTTTCTCAGCAAAGACAGGGTATGCATCAGCCCCAGAGTTTCTCTTTCATTCTGCTACTAGGGAGCTCTGAAAAGAAGATTAGCAAATCCTACAAACCCATCATCAGTTGCATTAGCCCAGAGGGAGGGATGTTGCAATGAGTGATATCTGAGGGTGGAAAATATTTATCTCCATGGCAGCATGAAGTTTACAAATATACCAACTGTAGCACAAATCACCCTTTTTCTTTCTCTGGTTGAAGCAAGTGTACTGTACTTTGAGGATAACTGATAGACTGTCAGACTTGTGGTCTTTAAAGGGTTAAAAAGGCCAGAGGCAGTGTGAGAAAGCTTTTTTTCACAACATTTCTAACAAGCTGAACAAAATCCAGGCCTTGTTTAATGAGCACATATTTTATACAAATAAGCTCAAACGAGCTTACCCATCTCTAATTAAACTAGAAAGGAAGCATTTGTCCTAATTGGACTGCATAACTGAAGAATTAATTGTGTGGCTGCTTAGAACTGCAATCTTACGACCCAATTCACAGAAAATACCTTCATGGTAGAACATACTATATGCAAGTTTGCTCCTGTCTTTTTACCAACACGTAAGCTCATGTGTGATTTTGATGCTTTGGTTTTGTTTTTTAAAGAAAGACTGTTCACGCAGACATACATGGGCCGTAGTGGAGGTTAAGTACAGTATTTCAATATTCTAATTAAGCCATGAGAGAATAGTTCTCTATCACTGTAATTAGGTACTTAGTCAATTCCTACAGCGAAAATGCCATGCTAACTTGTTTACAAATATCAAAAGGGTGACTATTCCATTGACTTGGCTAGATCTGCAGAAACAAAAAGCATGGCATGGGAATTCATATTTCCTTCCAGTAAGGTCTGGCACTGTGCTGTTGCAAGAAGCTCAGGAGCTGTTGAAGTAACATCTGCTGTGTTCAGAGGGTGCTCATTAAAACAGAGGAGGGACATTGCTAAATGCCTTCTCCCTGTGAATCTTGCAAGTCTCTCCTGCTCCTTTTACCAACCGGAGCAAGTTTCGATGACTGACCATGCTGTACAGCCAACTCTGCTGTGAGAGGGGAATGACATACACCTGCCCCAAGCATTGCTGGCAGGGCTGTCAGCGCAGCTCCTGCTCCAAGATCTCTGCCGACGATACACAAGACAGAGCGCTGCACGGCTGTCAGATACAAGCCAGGGCATGCGGCAGGTTGGCAGTCATAGGAATCTCACTTTGGCTCGTAAACTAAATACCTTCTATTGGACCCCCACCTGAAACCTTGCTTCTCTCTGGCCAAGCTCCTGTGACTTCAGTTTAGTCTTTCTAAAGTAGTGTTTTCAAAGCAGCATAAGTGATTTAGGTGCATGGCTGTCTTTTGAACTTTGCTGTGAACAAGATGTTGAATTCTTTCAAAAGGCCATGAAATTCCCAGACACGCTATTGAGAAACAGTAGTTGTGAAAACACTACCCTTAACGTTTTGTATGCTCTAGCACTAGTATAGGGCTAATGTCAGTTTGTCTTGGCAGGGACTGAGTATAATGTAGGTCAAGACTTGAAGATTTGGCTACATATGAATGTGAGCAGTAGAGAATAAACTATGAAGCATCGAGTGATAAGTTTTGCAGGCTGCTTCTGATTGTTCTGCTTGCAAGGAGAGTGCTGTTGTTCTGCAGCATAGGCAGTAAATATGTGTTATATTAACTGCTCAGCTTTTGATTCCATTTGATCTTTCAACACATAGGAAGTTTATTTGTTAGACTCATTTCTGCTTCCTGTATCAGGTTTTCATTTAAAAGTTCCAAAAGCGCCTATCTGTCTTTTCCTTATTTAGAACTTTTTATTGCTTGAGTGATGTCTGTTTTCATTTATTTTCCAAGATGTATGTGAAGTGGACAGAAAACCAGAGGATCTTCCCAAATTAGACTCAGTAAATAGAAATGCAGACCTGAATATGATACAAAATTAAAGGCCTTCAAAAAAACCAATCAGTATCATACAGTCACTGCTGCAAATCTTGGCAGACCAAATTTAGCCTGGAAATGCACAGAATCTGGTAGAATTTTTCCTTCTGGTTCCAGAGCAAACCTTCACCCTCAATCAAAAGTTGTACTAGATATGTCAAAGGTATGTGTGCACTTTTCCACATGTCCGAAATTAAAGAGAAGGAATGTGAACTACAGGCACTAGAACAAAAGCTATAAGTGTACTTCTCATGGGCAAAGTTCTGCCCTTAGCACTGTAGGGTGCCACTTTAAAACACCGGCACCAAGACTTTCTGCACTTCTGGGTCCATGCTGAGAAGAGGGCTGGGTCCACAGGAGCCATCCATCTTGCAGTTGGGTTTCCCTAGCTGGGTTCTGACTTCTAACGTATGCCACCAAGAGCATTTACCATGATGCTGGGATATAGCCAGAGGTAGCAGCCTGTCCACTCCACATTTAAAGGGAGTCTTCATAATGAAACTCCCATGAGTGTATGAAACAAGTCATTCTTCATGTTTAGTAAATAAATCTTGAAGTTCAACCACCTCAGCTGAGGTCCTGTGGTCTTTAACTAGTCACTGTTAACCTAGCACTTCTGTTGGCATGTCAGAGAGGGAAAGAAAACAGGCTTTGACCCTCCTTGCTTCTATATGGTTCAGTTGTAGTGATTCATGCCCAGGATTTTAAAGAGGTGCATGAAGAGAATGAAGGCACCTCCTTGTTGCAGGTAAAGTGGTACAAAACATCAAATCTACTTTCTGGGTTTTTTAAAAAATGAAATTCTGAAGCAGTTAAGTAAAAAACATCTACTCTTAGGATGTGTGGGCGGTGCTGTCAAGGGCCTGTGGAGGATTATAGCGTTGTTTTTAATCTGTACAACTGCCAGTGGCTTTTGGCCACAAAAAAGCTCCACCTGCCAGTGGTTTTTGGCCACAATAATGGAAAAAGAAGTCTCCACGTGAAGTATCAGCTGAAACATGAGCTTTTCTGTCCTGTATAAAAGAGCTCAATGATTGCAGTCAAGTCAGTGACTTAAACGAAGAGTGCACTTCTCTGTTTGGTCTTCTGTGGGAAATAGGTTGCACTGCCAAAACCTTGACATATAATTTGGCGCAGTTGGCCAGTCTGCTGCAGGGAGAGGAGACTGGAGCAGTCCGGAGACCAGATTGACTCACAGTGATAGGGAAGACAATTACTCTCTTGAGGAAATCTGGTCTTTGCCTGGCAGCGTATTTGTACTATCTGAGTCCTGTCAGTAGAGGAAGTAATACTTTACCGAGTTTAGGGGAATATATGTTAAGAACTTCTGGTTTTATCCACGGGAGAGATTAATTGTGATACTAGGTACTAGGCAAAGGGGTACTTCTTAGCCACCACTCTTCATGAATACAGCATCCTCAGGCAACCATCAGTGTTTTTAATTTAGTCTCTTCAAATTATTGTGTAGCATTACTCATTGCTTTCCCAATGCAGTCTGTATATCTTGGCCTGTAGTCCATCTATCTCACCACAGGAATGAAGAGTTAAAATCTGCCATCACTCACAGTGGTGTAAATGCTGAGAAAGTACTTGAGGCCAGTGGAGTCATACTGGATTTATGCAGATGTAAGTGACAGCAGAATTATTAAGTGTCTGTTTAATACCAGCAAAATTCTATGTCGTTTTATGATTCAGGCTCCAGTTCTCAATTCTTTGCATTGGACAAGTTAAAACAATATTTGACACATTCTTAAACAGCAGGGTATAATTTATTACAATCCAATTACAAAAGCATCACAAGAGAAAGGAATCAATTAGTTAGACTGGGAGGGCATAAAGAGCCACTGATAAGACACACAGAGCCAAAAAGGAAAGGGAAAAAACCTCCCAAGGTCAAACACAGGAAGGTCTTGCCTCTTCATGAAGCTCATCTTTCTTTTTCAGTTGACAAATGATCATAAATTCAGCAGTGCTGAAGAAGCACCTGCCTCTCTCCAGGTCTTGGGACAGAGGCAGTGTGTGCTGACTCTCTAAGGCTGCCTGAAGGTAAAGCAGGCCCAGACTATTTTTGGAGTGGTACATTGACACTGATTTATGTCTGGTATGACAGATACAGCAGAGAAGACTTCTTGTTAAAAGGAGGCTTCTATGGAACAGCATGTTCTGTGCAACCCTCTTCTGCAAGAGAGCTAGAGGATACAGTGTGTGCAATCAAAACGCAGCTGCAGGCAACATATGTAATCAGTGAAGGCATGTTGAGCATGGGCCAATCTCGGGAAAGCTGTAGGTGATATTTTCTCTGCATATAGATGAGGTCTGCCAGTGATAACTTGTGCCTTGAACCAATTTCCTGTTCAGAAAATTATGCTCAGAAATTGTTCAGAAATCATAGATTGTTCCTAGAACAGCACCTTGCTCCTCATGAAGGGCCAGTTAAAATTATGGTTGTGGGGACAAAAAAACCCAAAAAATTTCTTCACGTGGTTTGTGCTTTTCTGCCACCATGAGAACGTGAGTTCACCACTCAAGACTTTTCTGGAACCAATGTAAATCATCCAAGCTGTGCTGAAAGCATTTCGATGGTGCCTTTCTTACACCAATGGAGCATTGCCTGTGTCTTTCTAGAAAATTAGATCTTCTCAGTTTGGTGCTGCAGCTAGAATATAAGCCTGGAAATGAGGAATCACGTCATTGTGTGCAACACCTCATGCCGGCACACTTCAAAAAGGTGGCTGAAGAAAGAACTCTGAGGTGGCTCAGAAAGCCATCAGCCTTTCCTCTACTGCATTTACACACTGTAAATGCTGTTTCTCGTCCTTTGCATCTCCCTGTTTTTCTCTTACTCGTGTGTATCTGTACAGTATTTCCAAACATCAAAACATTGTGCAGCTCTAAGTAATAGAGATAAAGTCTCCAATTGTTCAGCTTAATGACATGAGCCCATTGCTCAGTTGGCTGTTGCCAACTTGCCTCCTATGCTGTGATGAAGTTTTCAAGAAAGATCTTGTAACAACATGCCAACAGGGCAGCCTCTTTCCTGCGGAGTTTAATTTGAAAGTCTTTGTTTGGTTTGCTGATGTCCCAGTCACAGAAGACCTTCATAACAAAGCTTGTGCTTGGTTAGTATTTCAGGTGGCACTTTTGGAAAAAGGTAGAATACAAACCAGAAAAGACCAAAATCCAAAGGAAATGGGGTACAGTCAGATGGCTCAAGAAAAGAAAGAAAACATGAAGAGAACTTAAGTTCAACTTCTTGTTAAGTCAATGTTTAAAACGACTTTCAACTTTTAAGTAATATCTTCCATTAGCCTAACTGTGAAACATTGAAAAACACCTATAGGTGCTTTAAAATACCTTTTTGGGAGTAGCAGAAAAATTTAAGCTGTTCTTTTAGCCTGGTTTCCTCTGAATGTGATATTCAGGTAATCACATTCTGTGAGGGACTGTGCATAAATACACATTAAGAAAATATGTGAATAGGCAGAGGAGGTAGACTTTATTAATGTCTCAAAGTGAGGAACCTTTCAGAGCAGCTTCTTGGAAGCTCACCTTCAGGGCACAAAGTCAGAAGAAAGTCCCCCATGGTAATTATTTTATTCTTTTGCTAAAATCAAAATTAGAAGAAAGGGCTAATTTTATTTTGGTTAAGCTGCATGATGCAACTGCTTGAACTAAAAGCACACAAAAATGAAATACATCCTTCATTCTGCTAGGGTTACCTTCTAACTTGTATTTCTATCATGTGGTATACAAAACCAGAAAAAATCAACATCTGAGTCCTCTCCTTAGGGGCCTACTTGTCATCTCCCATACTGCAGCTATGTCAGCTGAAATGGATAGGTGGGATAGCAGCAAAAGATACTGCGGCAGACTCTGCTTCATGGCCAAATCCTGAATTCCTTGGAGTCTCTACCCTGAAGATCATTTATTTGTTCCTGGTTGACATAAGATAACGTGAACTACTTTGGAAACTCTGGCATCAAACACACCAACTTCTGTTCTGTTGCTCTAGAAAAACTATAAAAATGATGCAACAACATGATCACTGGGTCAAGAGAGAAGACAAAAAGTAACATGTAAATGTGAGAAACCAAAAGATGATAAGACAAAGTTTAGGAGCTGTCACACTGCCTACCACTTCCACAGTTGCTAAAGAGATTATAAGGTTTGGGTTTCCATTTTTAAGCTGCCTTTGACAGTAGAAACTTAGACTACTTGAACTCTCATCTTAGAAAGAGAGAAGATAATCAAATTAAATGGAGTTTCAGGTCAGTTCTCCTGTCCCACAAGCTTGCCAAAGGGAAAAGACTTCTTCAGTATGCCCCATAATTTGTCAAAGTGGTATTGTCCCAAGATCCTTTGCAGAAAGAGCTACAAATCATAGAATCTCTTGCAATGAATAAAAATGTATAAAAGGCAAATGTCTCCAACACAGACATTGGCATTTCTCCTTAGAATAATGATGTCATTAGAAATAATTACAGATCGATGAAGCTTTCCTTGATTAGCAGAGTCTCTGTTAAGAGATCTGTTAAGATACCAGTATTGCCTGGTATCATTAAAAGAACCATTTTTCCAAATGTTTCTACACTTATCTTGCTCTGAAACTTAGTGCTGTGCATGTAGGACTGCTTAAAGAGAAATTCTTCAATCTATATTCAAATTAACAAGAAAATTCTGTTAATAGTTGCAGTAGGAAAAAAGGTGCCTTCAGATTGTGAGGCTGGATTTTTAAGACCTTGACAGGAGTGAATTTGACACTTTCCTACTTGCAGTTTAGAAGACAATTTTTGTGTATCCATTGTTATATCAAGAATCAAGCACGATAATAAAAGCAGAACTGAGATGATGATTTTACTTCATCTCATTTTCAGCAAGATATTGCAATGGTGCCTTTTCATTCCTACTCTGTCTTACTTACTCTCCACTACATCACCCTAAAGTGATCTTTCCCTTCTCCTGTTCCTCCTTATGCTCCTCTTCATGCTCTTTTCATCAACAAAGTCCCCTCCTACTTCTTTTCTTTTTGGAAAAAAAAAAAAATTCTTTCTCTTCCATGGTGTGCTTCTGGTCGTTCTCTTTTGGTCTTTATTTGTTCTGTTACCTACCAAAATTTACTAACTTACCATTTGTAAAAGACTGCCAGCTGAGCAGGCAGAGGAGTATGCCTTTGGCTCCTGCCTCTTTCTCCTTGGCATGGGCGGAGAGCTGGAGTGGATGAGACAGCAGCTATGGGGTGATGCCATATGGTTGGTGTAGCTTCCTTTGCTATCTTGAGAAACAAATGCCAGGTAGTGAAGGACCTCGAGCAGGCAGAGTAACATTGCACTCCGCCACCACGATCTTTGGAAAAGAGTCCTACACCGACAGAGTTTCTGGGGAAATTACTCAGGCAGGGCTGCTACCTTTGGTTGGCTGTTTGCCCTTTTACACTTTGTGAAGCTCACGGCAAGAAGTAGGGACACCAACACCAGGATTGCCAGCTCATCTCCCCACCTTTCTCCTGAGGCCTTCCTGTGCTTTTGCCAGAACCTGACTCATTAATGATCCATTTGATAGTAGCCCTAAAGCCAGAATCCCATGAAAATGCCACATATCTGATTGGCTGTCCTGCTCGCTTATATAAGCAGATTTTTAACAGTAATGCTTTCCGTTCCAAGGCAGTCACTGCTTACCTGAAAAACATGGCCATACAAGCCAGATCTGGATCACCCTATTTTACCAAAGGTATGCACTAAAATCAATGGAGCTACTGGTCTGCTGAAGGCTTCTTGATGAGAATGAGGGTTGTACTTCTTTCGGCCTAACTCCCCGAGATGGTGCTCGTTACGACAAGGTACTCATAGGAATGCCACAAGGGTCCACCTAGCCCACTCCTCCAATTCTGACAGTGGCCAATTACCATTGTTTAAGAAAGACAGTAAGGACGAGGCAAGCACCTGCAGTTCAGGGGTGCTGCAGTTCAGTTCCTAATGTGGTGTCTTTGTACTTAAAAGAAGGTATAAAATTAGGACCCAGTAAGGACAATGTGCTCTCTACCTACCATGCGACAATTTATAGTGTGGTGCCTGCTGGCCATGTCCTAGTACTTCCACACAATAGAGCTGATTCACTGGGACTTCAGCTGCATCAGGTTAGCTGTGTGCCTCTGTGGAGACACAAACCCTCAGTGAAAATGGAACAGTAGTGCCCGTATTTCAACAACTTCCAATTTAGATGTTGACACTGTAATTGTTCTTTGAAAGATTGAAAGTATATCCTTAAATTCAGCAATGTCAAACAAAGCAAAGCACAAAATCCTTTGATGCTTAGTGAATACATGGGGCCAAATGTGGTTTTGAGCCAGACTTTTTTCAACTTTACTGTCCTCAGTAGGTTTACACAAGTATGACTGAAAACAAAACTGTCTCGCAAATGCTGATCTGTAATAAAACTCTAGTCGATGTGCACTCTAATAAAACTCTAGTGCACCTATGTTGATAACGCATATGCTAATTGAAATCTTTTCTCCAGCATATCTGGTTGTAGAAATATTTTACCTATTGATTCTTTTACAGGTGAAACATCCATATGATTATTTTTGAAAGTCCAGGGTAGTACTGGTAAATCAAAAGTTCAGGCTGAAGCTTTACAGGAAAATACCAATGTTAGTATCCTCCATTTTTGCTCAGAAGTCCTGCTAACATCAATAGTATCTCCATCTACAAAGTGTTTCAAGATGACGGCTCAAGGAATACCACAGGTGATGACAGAAAATAGAAAGTTGGAAGAAGCACACTGCAGCCCGTTTCTTTTTTTCTGTCTGCTTTCTGAAATGCATTGGAGCACATCTGAAATAATTAAGATGGATAGAGCATACCTTGTTTCCTAAAAAGTTTTTAACATTTGTGAGCATTGTTGTTTCTTCTTGAGAGACTGCTACCTGTGTCACAGGTCTGATGGAGTCCTGTCAGTGTAAGGTTACTTATACAGGCTAAATCAATATTTACGTTGCTGGCAGTCATCTGCTTCAGTACTTCTTCCACAACCAAAGAAGCTTAAAAAGACAATGGAGTGGAATGAACCTCTGATAGTTTATCCAGTGACGTTTCATTGTATATTCTGTCAGAGACAAAGAGGGATGAATGGGAGGAATTGCTAACACAACATACTTTCAGGCAACCAATAAATGAGTCAATTAACTAGTTGTGCCTGGGGTAATTTCTGTAGAAGGTTTAGTTGCCAAAGTTTATAGCAATCCCAGAACGGAAGGAACAAAACCAAGCAGAAAGACTATGTTGTAACTCACAGAAAGCAGAGAGCTGAGTTGCCACATACATATATTTGTAAATGCATTTGGAGCTGTTTTCCATTTTGAAACATGTTTGTAATACAAAATATGCATTTTGAACAATGCCAATTTTGTTTCTGACATTGAGGCTTTCTGGGCTGACTATTAGCAGCCAGGATGAGCTGTCATACTGAGTTGTCTTACCCTGAATTGCAATGGGGCTGGATGGTTGCTGTGGGTGTTCTCCAGAGGGGATATCTCTGTGCCATTAGGTGATGTATGTGCCATTAGCTGTAAAGTATGCAGAATGTTGAGGCATATATAGACATCCTTAAAGGGCTGTTATAATTTAGGTGCATCTTAGCAACATCAAGGACAGTGGGAGAGGGTGCTGCTTGGCCGGATTTGCCCTCACTCTGACATCCTGAGCAAAACTGAGGGTCAACACACTTCAGTCCCAGGCAGAAATGTTTGCCTTTTGGAAGAAAAGCATATTGGAACACCCATGTCAATACTGTAAAGAATAAAGAAATATCACTGTGCTCATACACCATAACGACAGTGTTTTACCATGAGGTGTGATAAAAATGTCTCCCCTTAGCCCATGATAAACTCTGCATCAAGAGGTGTGTGTGCCTTCAAGGAAAGAGGTTGAGGGATTTTCTTCTTTATGCGTAGTTTTCCTCATCTAGGCACAACATCTCTTCATAGTTGTAGCGAAGAAAGACGATAATGGAATTTTGTCAACAGCTTAAACTCACAGACTTGTAGGTCAAAGCCAGAAGGGCCAAATGTAGGCTAGCCTAGATTGAACTCCTATGAAGCACATGCCAGAGGAAGGCAGCCAGGACCTATGGGCTATGGTTCCCTTCCCCCACTCTGTGCTCTCCCCCGGAACAGCCAATACAGTGACTTTACACTGGTGTAAGCACATCACTGTGATGTGATGCGTTACTCTGCAAATGGCAAGTCATACCTGCCGCCAATGGCCTAGGTCTGTACCCCAAAGAACTATTCTGGAAGAGCTGCTACAGATCAAATTGTACTAAAGGTTATATATACATATATATAGAATCATAGAATCATAGAATCATTAAGGTTGGAAAAGACTTCTAAGATCATCAAGTCCAACCGTTAACCCAACACCACCATGCCCACTAAACCATGTCCCTAAGCGCCTCATCTACACATCTTTTAAAAACTTTCAGGGATGGCGACTCTACCACTTCCCTGGGCGGCCTGTTCCAAGGCCCGACCACTCTTTCAGTGAAGAAGTTTTTCCTAATGCCCAGTCTAAACCTCCCCTGGTGCATCTTGAGGCCATTTCCTCTCGTCCTATCGCTTGTTACTTGGGAGAAGAGACCAACACCCACCTCGCTACAACCTCCTTTCAGGTAGTTGTAGAGCGCGATGAGGTCTCCCCTCAGCCTCCTCTTCTCCAGGCTAAACAGCCCCAGTTCCCTCAGCCGCTCCTCATAAGCCTTGCTCTCTAGACCCTTCACCAGCTTCGTTGCCCTTCTCTGGACACGCTCCAGCACCTCAATGTCCTTCTTGTAGTGAGGGGCCGAAAACTGAACACAGTATTCGAGGTGCGGCCTCAAATATATATATATATTTAATAAAGAACAAATCCCCTCCCACATCACAAGGGGATTGGACTGCAGTGATTGCCCTATGGACGATGGGGTTAATAAAACCCACCTTGTTGCACAGCTGTTTAAATCCCAGTGACATTGTCAGAGAAGGAACTCTGCCTTCCAGGTGTCACTGGAAGGAGTATGGCACCTCTGTACCTTGGTACCAAGTTATGGCTATGCCATCTCAATTTCTGTTTCCCCAGACTAACAAGAGTTAAATCAGAAGAGTAAATTCGTTCCCTCATAGTTTGTTTCCAAGCAAGCAAAAAAGCCTCCTGCTTAATTTTTGACCATGACTGTTTCTACTTGAGTTGCTACTGCCCCCAATGTTTCTGCTGTTCATAACTACAACTTTAATTTAGCAATAGCGATAAGCCACAGGCTTTATCCTTTCATAGATCTTACATTGGTTAGGTTGTAATGTTTAGTATCTAGGTAGATCTCCAGCCAGCCCCTCAGATTGCAATTAATTTGAGTGCTGGGAAGGATTGGGAAGGACTCTGTGGCTGTTTCAGGCTCACCAGCCTCTGTAGCAAGGAGGACCTCAGGGATTTATCAATGAATCTAGAGTATTTCAGGGTTCCTTGGTTAATAAAATCTAAAATAAAATATCAGTTATCGTCATTATAATTATACAGTTACGCAAATTAATTCAATCTGATTAGAAACAGCTCTGTGAAGAAACCACACGTTTTACCTCTTTTTAAATGGTTACAGTGGTACCACTTCTCAAAGCTTCTGTCTGGGGAGGAAAAAAAAAAAGCTAAAACCAAAGAAAAACACTGATTCAGACTTTCAGCTTGCTCCCCTGGGTGATGGGGGGAAGCAGTGAAGAGAGAGAAAAGGGTCTTGCTTCTCACCTTTTCCCCATTTATTAAACTGCAATATTTCTAGCTACAAGGGGGACTAAATAAAAACCAGGCACATATTATCTGTGGTTTTTTACATTAGATCAGCTGAAAACCGTCCTCCTTTACTAGGAAGTGTCTGTATTTGCCAACAATTCTTTGTGTCTGACTCATTTCCTTATTACCTCTCTCCCCTCCTCTGTTTTCCCTTAAGGGATTGACTTTCCCCCACCTCAAACAAAAAGAATTTCTTTGGCATATGAAGGTCAAGGACAGATTTTCTAACGTCTGCCTGCCTGCCTGCCTATCTCTCTCTCCCTGTCTCTCCTTCTATCTGTCTACTTTTCTAAGGCATCTATTCTTGTAGGCTCCTGGAGCACTTTGCTCCGTATTAGTGCACTTCTTTTTTTTAAAGAAGATGAACCCAGATGTGCCACTTAAGATTTCCACAATTAGTGATGTGACCAAGAAGCCCACCTGTGCTCTGCAAACCTGATTCAGTAGCCATACAGTAACACAAAGCAATGCACGTAACAACAGGAAGGATTTATTTTAAGACTTCTCTCAGCTCTCAAGTTGAGTATCAAAGCAGTCTTCCTTCTTGATGAATAGTTTGAAGGGGCAAAAGCGGCTTCAATGGACTATTCTCTCTCAGTTCCAACAATACAGCATAACCAAGAGAAAGGTAGCATGTCCATTGCTTTCTATTTTGATGGTGCCCAACTGGAATCTTGGAGGATGCTCTCTGTGCATTAAGTGGGTACTGAAAGAGTTTAAGACTGCCCTTTTACTGCCTTTTTTTTTTTCTCACAGGAGACAAATATACAGCATATGAAATACAGAAGGTAAGGCACAGCAGAAAACCAGCTGCAGCATACATAGCGTAGACAAGAATGCTTTCGGCCTTGTGTTTTTATGATTTAACCAGCAAGGGAGCAAAGGGTGGAACACAAAAACTGCACCCTTACTGCTAGCTAAAGAAATAGATGCCAAGACAATTAGTCAATCCAGAACAAGGAAAAGCCAAAAGCAGTGCTTTTTCAGCAAGCAAGAAACCTTTCACTTCTTCAAAACCCATTACTCAGTAGTGGCTTTTTGTTTCCACTGTGAGAGAACATTCTCTCTCCATGTTTTTTCTTGTTTACATTTTCACTTACTAAATAATCTACAGATAAGTTATCCTTTCTCCAACTTTCAGACTGTTTTATCTGGCACTGTGTGTCATCTCAGAGATAAGTTTGGTAGATAAATTGGTTGATCAGGCTAGGATTGAAAGCAATACAGTTGTAGAGCAGAAGAGCGACCAGGGAAGACCTTGGAATTGCTATATCCTATAGCAGACCACTAGGCTAAGAGGACATTTCATCTTTTATAGCCAGAGTTCAAAAAAATGAAAAAGCTCAAAAAGTGAGTATGATTTGGGATATTCATCCTCGGACATTGTAACGGAGCCTGGCCTTCAGGGAACCCTAAACCTTCTTCCTGAAGATCAGATGGCCTTTCAGCATCTCAAACTGGGAATCAAAAATGGAGACATTAGCCATCATTAATCACTTTTCAAAACTGAACTCTTGGTGTGCAGGGTAGCAGCCTAAAAAGATGCCTTTTTCCAAACTCTGGCCGTGCAAATATTACTGGCCAGGACAGTGAGTGAACCAGTTGAAATGCTAAGTAAACTTTACAGCATTTGTAGAAAGAGATACTGAAATTATAGACTATAAGACTCACAACAAAGTCGAATGTAAGAGTAATGCTTATTCAGTTGGGAACAGTAAACATGACTATTACCAAAACACACCTCCTGCCAGTACTAAGCTATGCAGGGTTTTATTTATTACTCCTAGAGGGTTATTCACACCATCAAATTTGGACATCTCACTTAGGTATGATTCAGAGGATCAACATTACGTTCCTTATAAAGTCAACAGAGAGAGATGTAGGCACTTCCCAGGCACAGGGTAATTCTGTGTAATTAGGTCAGATGTCTAATGCAACATAAAGTATACCGTTCACATGATTCCTGCAAGGGCCTTACTGGCCTTGCTAATTTTATGATGGAGACATGAAACTCCCTAGCTACCATGGGTAGGATTTCCTTGGGGTGACAGAGGTCCGGTGGCTTCCATTTCTCCTTTCCCTGCCACCACAGTCTCATCAGCCAATCAAACCCCATTCTTTCATTTTTGCCTCTTGCTGCTGTGGCCACTCTGCACTTTGCTCCCTTCCCATGACAATCATCAGCCTGCAGGTGAGAGTAGGGATTGTGGAGAGGGTGGCAGTGAAGACAGGAGGGACAGGCACGTGCATGAAGGGTGCAGACAGCCATGCATAAGTGTCATGAATGTTGTAGATGCAAACAACAGCTGGTCCCGATACATCCTTCAACCTCCCTGGCCAGCAGCTTTGGCTTTCCCTTGCTGTAGCTGTCAGCTCCTGAGATGCTTTTTAAGGGTTGATAAACTCTGCAGGAAAAGGTAGAGGAGTAACCTATACATTTGTGGCCTGCTGCATCCAGTGTGTAAGCTGAATCAAATGTCTCTATATGACATTAAAGCACGCTGCAGGCACAACTCCTCTGTGCATTTTGAACATTTTGATAAGCCTGGTAGCAGGAACTACTCAGGAAATGTTTGCCTCTCCATGGAAAATTTAGACAAAAGTGGCAAAGAGGAGTTTCGATGTCAAAAAAAGTAACATCTCCACAGACCAACTGTGACTGTTGTTCTTTATACAGACTGAAGAAATAAGGTGAAGAAACAGACCATGAAATACCGTAACTAAAATTACAGATGTTTTGGCCAGTCCAGAATGCTATAGGCTTCATGCTCAGAGCTGAAGTTGAGAGTACCTGAAAGCGCACAAATGCTGTAGTTGTAAAAACAGTAATTGCAAAAGCAAAAACTGCCTGGCTAAAGGAGGAACTCCAGCTCTCAGAGGGCCTGGGAAAGTTAACCCTACATTTTGTAGACTGTTATACCTTTAAAATTGTTAATGTAAGTTCAGCAAAAGATATTGCTCTAGGCATGGCCAATTTTAAATGCTGTATTTGCATTCACCATGTTTTAAAATAACAGTCCGGGTAAATTAGTCCCATTTGGACAACATCTGCTCTTTCACAGTTCCCTGGACTCTGCTCTATCAGAAATGAATGTGGATGGAAGATTTTGAAGTTGCCTTAGTCTCCAGAAAAACCATTTTACCCCACTTTAAATAAGATATATGATAATAATGCTTTGCAAGTGTAATTTTAGGTTGTAAACGTTTAGAGGGTTTTCTTTTCTTATGACTATTGCACCATGTGGTCTGGATATAAAACTGGCTTTGGTTACCAATAGCATTAAACTGGAAAACAAAGCTCCGCATGACTCAACGATACTTGAAAATGACTTAATCACGGCCCACAATAAAGTTTGAAAATTAAAGAAATATAGCATGTTTTCTTAAGTTGAGATCCCTTTCATTAAAACAGCAGTAAAGGAGAAGCATTGGAAGGTGTTTATGAGCACAGTGGGCCAAATGGTCCCACTCAGGCCAGGGCAGAGGCTGCTGTGAGTGGCAGCACTGCCCTGGGAACGCTGCGGGGTGATGGGGTCCCACGGCTCTTGAGGAGCACTGACACCCTCCCAGCCCATCACACTGGGATAACTGGAGTGCAGTGGTGGCGGCCAGAGCTGCGTAATCATGAGAAGACAAAGCAGTCGCGGGGAGATGGTTTGAGGAGGCCCGTCAGGCAGGTCAAGTGCCTGCTTTTCTCACGTGGTTGTTTCACCCTCTGTTTCTTGGTGTTTAAATACGATTAAGCCTCTCTATTGCCTGCACAGCTCAGTTATACTGTGCTCATCTCCTTGCTGTCTTGCAGAGCAGAGCAGCACCTCTGCTCCTCCAGCGTGTCAGGGACAGCCACAGTTTGGCTTTTCCTCTGGAAACTAGTATTTGAGAAAGGGTTGGGTACAGCACAGTCAAAGGCCTGGTAACTCAACTCATAAATGTCTCTGCAGACACGGATGCTTGAGTTCCTCACTTCTTGGTTTTCTCCTTCATGACCCAGCAAATCCAGCACCAATTATTGGCAATTGTGGTAACAGCTCTGGGACCTATCTTCTTGGCTTGAACTGAAGAAAATTCAGCAAAAGTTCAGACAAGCACAGACCAGATGCTATGCTTTGAACGTTATGAAATCTTGCAACCTCATTTAAAACAAGGAATTCAGAGTAAATTAAATATAAGGAGAAAGGATCTTTCCTCATCTTCAAGATCAGTCTTGAAGTCTTTTGCACTCTCGCCCTGTGCAGAGTTGCTTGTTGTATCATCATCTTGGCAAAAGTTACACATGAAACCAGGATCATTTGGAGCAGAAGAGAGTTGTGCTTTTACATCCACAGACTCGGAGTTCATCCTTGCAGAGGACTTGGACAGATACCACATTGTGCATGTGTGTGTGGAGAGCAGAGTGCCAGAAAAGGAAATAAAAATCACCAAGAAGTGCTGGGAGAGTACTTTTGCTCATACAGCTGATAATTCTAGATGATAGTCATTTTGGCTCTCCCTTCAAAGTCTCTAGCAACAGCAATTGAAATCAAAACAGGAAAGAGAAAGGAAGATGAAAGAAAGAAATATTAATGATAGATTGAAAAATGATACACACAAAACAATTTAATCCATGACTGAAGACAAAATGGTTGCCAAGTAATATTTTAGTCAATCAGTATGTCTCCCTGCCTTTTACACAAAGGCCAGTGATTAAAGTCAGTCCTACTTAGATGTAGTAAATTTTCTGTTTCAGAGTAGAAAGAGACGATGAATAACTCCAAGACACATTTCCTGAAGATTCAAATGCCTTGCATCAATCTTAATTTCCACTAAGAAAACAAAGACGCAAAAAAGAATCTGAACATCATTTACAGAGAGGAACTTTGGATCACGTACATGAAGGTTTCAAAGTGCTGAATATGTAGACTGGAGTCTTTTAGAAATGAAATCTGACTTGCTAGCTGTAGAAAACCAACAGAAAGAACCTGAGAGAACTAAACAGCAAACAACTGTGGGGAGGGAACAGCGGGCAAAGAGCAAGTGCCTATTCTTTTTCTTCTGTTCATTCTGTGATCATCCATCATAGTCCGTAATAGGTTGTGCAATTAAATAATTATTGATGCTTTGACTGAAACAATAATGCCTGGAGCAAGGCAACAATCAGGAGCTCCAAATTACAGGAGTTCCCTGTTTTTGCATATTTTTTCCTATGTTTCATTTCTTTGTGATTAGAGTTCTGGCAGCAACCTGGTGACCTGAAAAATGTTGGAAACCTTTGCTCTTCAACAAGTGCAATGGCAGCTGTGGTAAAAATACTGGATTCCCTATTGTTTCAATTCCTTCACTGCAGAGGGGAAGAAGCTGCAGGCTTTGAGGTTAGTTTGTCTGAGCTCTGGGATATCCTATCTACAGCCTGGCTCACAGGATGATGCTCTTGACATCTGCCTTGACATGGGAGCGTACTGCCATCTCAGACACCCTGCATTACCCTCCAGGGTACCAAATCAGGCCCTCCTGTAGCCCCTGTGCCCCTTTTAGTGAGCCCTGCAAGGATGTCTCAGAGGCTGAATGGTGTCTCAGGCGGAACCAGGCGCCTATGTCTCACCTGTGGTGTCTTTACTATCATGGTGGTAGATACCACACTCGGACCCACGTGGAGAAGGCAGATAGGTGGGACTCACCTTTGGACACCAGATCTTTGTCAGGCATGCTTTTTCTGAGAAATACTGGAAATATTTTTGACAGCATATAGAGCGAACATTTTGAAAATGGGTGGTAAAATACTGCGGGAGAGACACTGTTGTTAACCCATAGCAATACAGATGATTAAACATTAAAAATTCAGTGTGAGATGATTTCTGAAGTGTTTTTGTGATTCCATTCAGATCATTTCAGACCCGATCCAGGTCTGAACCTTGTGCCAACTTTCTTCAAAGATAGTTTTAAAATAATTCAAAACCTATTTTAACTCATAAAGAAATTAATACTTTATTAGTAAATTCTAAGAAAATTCATTTGTAACTAAAAAGCATGTCTGGTATTTCTGAGCCTGATCCATTGAATTTTTTATAGATAATAAGAGTGATTGTTTTGCTTCCTTTCAGTGCAAAGATTGGCATCCATAGGTATGGTAGATCCATAATTTATTCCCTTTCAACCAGTGATTGTAAACTGGCAGTTGGACTTTCAGACAAACTACAAGGCCAGAAAGAGTATTTTTGAATTTTTGGTAATGTAGAAACAAAGTTAACACAACTCTGCCAGTAGCAAACACTTAAGCTTCTGTGTACAAATTTTGGGCAGGTAGGTAAAAACATATTTCTGACTTGTCAGGTTGGTTCACTTTCTAAAGCAGTAATTTGGGAAATGGAAAAATATATTAATAGAAGTCAACTCTTCCATATTATGTGCCAAAAGCGTCTTTAAATATGGAGATGAATCTTTTTTTCCTTTATTCTTGTTGGTATTTTTCCTCTTCTTTTCTCTTTTCTTTCCTTTCCTTCCTTTTCTTTCTTCTGAAGATTGCAGAATTATCACCTATTGTCATCTGCATGTATGTCCATACTTGTTTGAAGAGAGTCAAACATTAGTCTGTAATTTAATTGAAGGCTATAAGGTTTATGTCAGGCTGGGTGCTCAGCAGCTATTATGCCTGTGGCCCTGAATCAGGAAAAAGGGGGCAGCATTTCAAGTGATTGTGAAGCTTTTTTTGCAAAATAAAGTCATTGACAAAGGGGAAAGTTAGTTCTCTTCACTTTCACGAAGCCCCATGTTATAGGTGGGAAGAGTTTGTCCATCTTGGTTTCTCTCTATGAATTGGTTAGGAAAAGTTCTGTTTTCAGCCACTGAGGAGCTAACGTACAATGCAAGAATTACAGAAAGTTAGGAAGCCAGTGTGTTAAAGGAACTTCCACAATTATAGTTATTCATGGACTCAAAAACATACATTTGAAGAACTAGAAATATAATATTGATCACCATGCAAGTATATTATCTTTCTTATCCTTTAATACCATCAAAGAAAAGGGCCATAATGATGGTTTAATTCTTATCATAATCCCAATTCTCTGTTTACATTATTTATTGTTATACTTGATAAAATGTAAATACATCATCCTGTGTTTTACCATAAACACTGAAATGGTTTACTGGATCAGCAACTGCATGTACCTGCTCATGTCTCTGTGGCCAGACAATACAGAGATGGTCAGCTATAAAAGCTTATTACATTTTAAGAGCTTAGTTCCCCGTTAATTCAGGCAGCATGATGCAAAATCTTGCTCGATTTTTGCTCTGGGTTGAGTTTAGGATCTTAGCTGTAAAGAAAAATAAGGTTCTTTCTGCAGAAGGGGGTGGGAGGGTTGTCCCTCTGTGGAGGAACGGAATGACTCCAACCCAAAATTCAGTGTCTTTCAATGATCTGCCGTAAGGGTAGAGCTACCTAAAAGGAGACCCTGCTCCCACATGGGCACTGAGTGCTTCCACACAAGACTTCAGATAGCTTTCCAGAACATTGCTTTTTAGCTTCTTGACATTCAGACGTATTACACACTATTCTAGTCCACCTTCCCTGGCCACTCCAAGACCACCATCAGCAGAGGGCATTGCCCAGATACCTGCCCAGACAGATGCAGCAGCCTGGAAATGAAAAGGAGTGGCTGGAAATGAACTGCCAAGAACCTCGAACAACAGCTACTGATGCAAGCTGGGATTTCAGTGTCAGTAATGATCAACCCTGCCTGTGAAGGATCCGTTGTGTTCCAAAGTTCGGTGATATCATGAAACACGAATAAGCTACGGAAGTGTGCGCTTACCCAAAATGTCCTGGTTTTCAGGTGGCAGGCACCCAATAGTAGATTTAAATAAATAAATTTATACCTTCCATGTATTAGCACAGCTATTTTATTACTTGGCAAAGTACAGAAACAATTGTGTTTGCTTATTTTCTTTTTACAATTATTTCCTAATTGCAAGCCATTACTGATGTATTTTAAGAACAATTTGCTTTGTCACTGGATGCTAAAGGCAAGTAAAATACTTTGCTTAGAGAAAGTTAGAAATTGCTTTATTTCTCCTGCCTTGGGAGTTACAGATGTTTCAATGTTCTTCGTGCTTCCTTTGCAGACACTGGCTTTTAGCATTTGAATTATTTTAGCCCAAGGATCAAAAAAAAGAGCTTCCTTGGTTGCCAAATGTCAGTGCATCTTTGGTTTTGGGCAACAGCCTTGTTTTACAGGAGAAAAAGAAATATTTAAAAATACCCTGGTACAAGTTAGGAACATATTAGTACAACACTAATTATAAACTGGAATGTGTCAGAATTAAATGAGTTATGATCTGGCGAGGACCTGCAAACTATAGTCAGATACTTAATAAAGTTTAGACATGCAGCTGTGAAGACTCCTGGATCCTTGCCACCTTTTATTAGAGTGGCGCCCAGCAACGCTGCTGTAGTTAAGGGTCTGTCAGCATTTCCATTATAAAACCCCATTTTTTTAGGGCTTTGCAACTTGCCCGTTTTGAATCACATCAAGCTGAAACTTGACATTAAAATTGTCAGGAATAATTTCTTTTAATACCAAAATGTTACTTACATTTTCTCTCTGTCTTTGTTTTAGATTCAGAGAGGTAAAGAAAATAAGGTAAGTCCATGTCATGTCTTATTAGAAACTTATTTTTGCCATACTTAAAAAAAAACAAAACCCAAAGCAGGTCTTGAGGTTGAAAAATAAATATTTTTAGCCCCTTAGGCTGAATTCTGCGCTTGGATTCACACTGAGGCATAAGCAGAGAGTACAAAAGATGGCATTACATCCTAGTCTCTAATCTACTGTCTTGAATCTGACCTGCGATTTTATATGAACTAACAAGATGCTTTGAATAAAACACCAGCTGATTATCAACACTGTGGATTGTGGGTTTTTGTGTTTCTTTTTTTTTCTTTTGTTTACATTTTAGATTTTACAATAGACTTTTCATTTAATTTCCTACCTGTTTTCTATCAAGGCCTCAGGTAGTTCAGTCTGATGTTTATACACCCCCAGAGCAATGCAGATTTACACCACCTGAGGACATGCTGCTCAGCTGGTTACACATTTTAAAAGGATTGCTTATCTCTCTGACCTCCTTATTTCTACCTTCCTTCCTGAAAATGAAAGCAAGGAAAACTCCACCCCATTTGGTGGGTTAGTTTTTTACATCCTTAGCCCTCGGTGCAATGTAATGCACCTGCAGTTCTAGCCAGGCTTCCTGTCAACTGAGGTCGCATCTCATTTTTGCTCCTTATGTGCTGCGCATGTGGTCAGAATGGGAATCAGACGATGAGCTTTTTTAGGGATCCTTCACTTTTGTTCTCTCCTCTTCTGCTTTTCTCCTAACATATTTGAAAAAAAAAAAGAAACTTATTCAGACTGAAATTCACCACTTGTTTGTGGTGATCACATAACAGGAAAAAACATGAGTTTTCAGTCTAGATGAGCCTTAAAATCTAGAGGGAAAATTGAGGGAGGAAGGTCTTGTAGGGATTGAGACTTCTTTTTGCGTTGCTGTATTTGATCAGAGGGACAAAGAGCAGCTTTGTTACCCATTAGAAACATCCCAGTAATTGGGGAAATTATTCTTTTCAAGATACCGTAAGTGACAGTCACCTGCATATCTTGTCAAGCCATCACATGGTCTTCTCTTTCCAAGTCATGCAAACAACTGAAACAAATGAAACATAATGGAAGATACAATAAGCAGTGACACCTAAAGCTTTAGGTATTGGAAGTATTATATGTGTCAGCCCACAGCCAGTTCAATGGTTACCAATGGTCCCAAACCTGGTTATTCTGGGCAACCTAGGGTCAAAGCATGAAGCTACTTGACCTGACATTCCCTATAGATTTACCGTTATATCTTACTCCTGTCCCTTTAGTGATGGTCTCTCATCTCTTTCGTTGCAGCTCTGGTTTATAATCCTAAATTTGGCTCATGCTTTAGTTTCTCTTGTTCCTGCTCCCTCTGTGTCCCTGTTCCATGCCCTCAACCTTTGTCTAAGCCTGAGCATGGCTGTCCGTATCCTATCTGACAATCAGATATACTGATTGTAAAGGACTGAGTTTGAGTGGTTTTAGCACGGCAAATTCAAGGTCACATCAGAGGCCTTAGCAAAAAAGCAAGCTAATGTGTTTAGCTTGAGTTTGTGCTGGGCTCAGATGCATGCAGGATTGGTTACCACAGCTCAGCTGATGTGCAATAACTGGTTAATCCACTTGTTACCTGATAGTGCATCTGAGACCTACCTTGGAAAATCCAGCCTCAGGTAACCCCTCCCTCTCCTCCTGCCCCCCCGAAATCCTCAGAGGGGTGAGCACAGTCTTCAGTTCCCTCAGTAATCCATCAGGAACAGATCAATTGGCTGTAAACCTCTGTGGCCTTCTAACAAACAAACAAAAAAAAGACTTGGACAGAATCAAACCTGAAGTACTGCAGCACATGCTGCGTGAGGTGTCACAAGCAGCAGCAGCAGGGGTCTAATGCTGAAGTCATGGTTTTGGTGGACTGTCATTCCCAGTAACTCCAATCAAGCCAAGGTCTCACCATCAGGATTCATAAAGTCAGAGAACTGGGTACACCTGGGTGTCTCACGGAGCAGTAAATTAGCGCCCTTTAAGCAGAGTGTAACTTCTGCACTTTGTTGTGTTGAGTTTCATTAGCCAGTGTCTCTTGTTCATTTACTTCAAGCGTTACACTCCCACCCTTTGATTTATCCCTTTTATTAAAGGGTTCATTTCCACCTTCCCCAGTCCGAACAAAGCAGTTTATTGGCTTTTTTTTTCAAGGTGCGAAACCAAAGGTGTGGATTACCAAAGTGCTGAGTGCTGGGTTGTTTTCCAAGCAGTCCAGGAGTACTCATCAGGCAGCACTTGAAAATCAGGCGGGTTGTGTAGAACAGCCTAAAATACGAAACCACGAAGGTGACAGCTCAAGCCTCCGGATCGCGGCCGTGCCCCGGGGAGTGCTCTGACAGCAGAGGCGTACCAACACAAACAGCCTCACCACCGTTGCCCCCGCCCGCTTGCTCCCCCAGGAGGGAGGGGACTCTGACAGTGCCAAAATCACAGCAACAGGCACCCCAGGTTTCAGGCCTTTAAAGCCTGGGGAAAGCCCCTCTTTGGCCTATATACTGGTGTGTTCACTCTTTCTCCTCCAGGCAGAGAGGCATTTTGTTGCCAAGTTCAGAAGGAGCTGATGAAACATTTTTTTGGCCTGGAAGAAAATAAGAACTTAGGCTGGCTTAAGCTGTAACAAAAGCGTCTGTATTTTTTCTGTATTCATAATTCAAAAAGTAGCTTAAAGTCTTAATATCCAAAAGTTTCTAGCTCCTGAAAAGCTGCTGATAGGAGAATGCTAGAGCAAATTATTGGAGCGAGAGCGTTCTTAAAACTGTAATGCTGATTGACCAGGTCAGCGGGAGCAGTTGTGGTGGAAAAGTATTTTGTTGTTGCCTCGGCAGTTGGCCCCTGGGATCCTTCTCTCAGAGCCCATCTCCTGTGCTCTTTGCTCGGCACTAGCGTGAAGGAAAGGCAGAGGACCGGCGCAGCCTGGGATGGAAGCCAGGCGTACCCCACGACCCACAAAGGCAGGCAGCTCCCCGAGGAGGAGGCTCTGGCGGGCTCCGAAGGCGAAGCCACGGGCGAGGTGGATGACACTAGAGGGCCCGTAGGTGCTCGCCGAGGAGCACTGGGTGGCTCGCACGGCCCGCAGGCAGGCTCGGGGAGCAGGGCAGCAGCGGCAGGCCTCGGCTCGCTGGGGGTGACGGGCATCGGCACC
>NW_009191756.1:2887-18895 GCF_000690835.1 Fulmarus glacialis | reverse complement strand
CCCCGCGCGGGCCGGCGGGGGAGCGCCGGGGGCCGCCCGAGCATCCCCGGGACCGGGGTGTTCTGGTGGTCTGCCGAGGTGCCGGGCACCCGCGCCCTTCGTGGCAGGAGTATGTAGCAGGGAGAGCACTCTGCCAGCTGTATTCAATGGCAAACCTGTGTGGGTTTTTTTTGCTTCTCCAGGAAGTACGTGAAGACTCCCTTGTGCTGGATGAGCCAGCGCAGAGAGAAACTGGTGCCGGTGGAACTTGCCAAGAGAGAGAAAGAGCAGCTCTACTAGAGCCGGGGCAATCAAAGCAGCCTTCACCAAAAGACTGATAAAAAAAAAAGTTCAGCGATGCTTGCACTCTGATGGGACGCATGGTATCTTAATTATACACAAGATACTCTCTCTTTCATTTCTTAGTAGAGCTTCTTTCAGTGACAGTTTACAGCCAACATTAAAGATTGTTGTAGTTTATAAGTGACTTGCTGGAAATCTAGGCTCTGTCTGTTTCAAACCACCATCCCTCACCTCCCCTGAGGTTACTCACCTCTTACATACAGGAGGTGAATGGAAACTGAAATATTGTGCACAATTCTAGTTATCCATATTCAACAAGAGTTCAGCCTGGAAGAGGTGCAAAGAATGACTGGGGTGCCAAGAAGAAGGAAGAGTCTCCCAGGAGGAGCCCACCAAAGACAGGTCTGTTTAGCCTAGCAAAAAAGGGGCTGAAAAGGATTAACAACTCTCTGTCAGTACCTCAGGGAAGACAACACTATGGAGCAAAAATGGACAACTATGGAGTGAAAAGGATGATGTTAGTGCAGAACAACTGGGTATGAACTGTTTACGGATTAATTTAGGCTTCAGCTAAACAAGACTTGAAAAAGGATCTTGTTCATCAGAACTTAATGAACTTAATTATTTATAACACAGAGCATGCTCAGCTTCTAAGAGGAACTTTACATACAGTTTCCTGGGAGGGCCAGGATTCAGTGACCTAGGAAATACCCCTCAGAAAACATAGTCAAATTGTTTAATGGGTGGACATTTGCATAATCAATTACTCTAGATTGAGGATGGCCTTACAGAAGAGGAGATAGGATTTCTTTGGCTTCCCAGTCCCAGGAAAGTTGGAAGCTGGAGGTACCAGAGTTGATGCCAAAATCATTTTATTTCTCAACACAGGGCACACTAAACTTTGACTTTTGGATTCAGAAAGCGAGAATTGTGTGGTACAGGGCAGCACAAAGGGAGTTCAGAAACCGTAATCACTGCAAATCATAAATTACATCAAATTCTTGCTTAGCAAGTGTATCCTGAAGTACTCAACAAGCCTCTGCAAAGGGTTATCTGTATGGCTCCCATAAAAGGACATAGGCCTTTTTTTCTTAGAAGGTTAATAGATTTTGTTAGAATGATCAGTAGATAAATATTTACTAGCAGATAAATAAATGGTTCTTTGTTTAAAGAAAAAAGCATGCTTTAAAAGCATGCTGGCCGTCTCAGCAGCCACAGAGTGGCATTTCTTCCAGCATTTAATTGAGGAAGCAAGACTGACACTGTCAGCTGGAGTGCAGATACTACTTCAAACTAAGCACATGATCCCACTTTATTTGCTGTCTCATAGCATTAAAACCACCTGTCTGTGTCCTGCACTGAAGGAACAGTAACTTACTGATCTAGGTAAAGTTTTACTTCTAAGCAGAGCGGATCAGTTCCGATCAGATTCTCACATGGTCACACTTCTAGATACTGACATAGTAAATTTATAGGAGCACGTCTATTCAAACAGTGAGCATGTGTTCAAAACCTGAAAAGAAGCTATTGAAGCCAAGGACATGATTTGCCAGAAGTCGCTGGAAATTTAGCTACCTCAGGATGGGAACCTCCTGGCCAAATCTGTACCACAACTTCCCTGCATTGTAAGCTTTAAGGGAACCAATATCAAAACCCTGTTGGACATTTGGTACAAAGGTCAGGTAAGTAGTTACCACAATGCAGAATTTTTAACTACGCAGATCCCATGTCATCTAAAACAAGCGAAACTCTGAATTGCTAAGCCACTGGCTAGCTGGTCAGCTTATGGCTGCCTTATTTTTTCTGTTCTGATCCTAGAGCAGCAGTCCTCACAATAACCAATAATGGGTGCTATGAGACTGGGCTGCTTTCAGGGATGCTTATAATAGTGTGCATAAGACTCAGCAAGATGTGGTTTTTGGCATACACAACGTACCAAAGATGAAGTAAAATCTTCTTATAAGGGTCCATGTGAGCTCTTTTGACATAATCTATAAGCGACGAGAGACCAAGCACACCCAGGACACATGAACAGATAGTGGGGCTGTGCACCTGAGATGTAGGTGACTCAGACCGACTCAGACCCATCAGAAGCAGTAAGCTCGAAAGCCTTTTGCTCTCATTCCCTACAGGGAATCAGCAGGTTCCCATCCCAAGCTAAAATTCCACCCTGGATCTCAGGCACTTCCACCTTTTCCACAGACATAGAAAACTTTGGTTTCTATTACTTCGAATTTTCCAATATAAATTGAAGACCTGCTTAGAATTTTGTTTGAGGTCTGCAGTTCCAGTATCGACCACAAGACGCTAGGAGAAGAGGTCCCTTTGCCCCTGCATGGGAGAGAGCCCATCGCAAAGAGTCTCCTTGTGCTTCCCTGACTTCAGCAGTAAGTTTACTCCACGCTGCAGCAGCAGGAACTGGCAAAGGTAAGAGTATTCCTGTAACTTCTACAGGAATAACTTTTTCTTCAAAAAAAGGATGCAAAATGCATTAGAGCTCAGCCACGTGAAAGTTTCATAGCAGTGTGAAACGGGGAGAGCTGGAGAGCTGGGTTTGGAGCCGTGGGAGAGAAGCCATGGATGAGGAGGGCATACAAAATGCACGGGGAGGTGAAGTCAAAGATTGACTCTGGCGGTGGGGGGAAAGGGGCAGCTGAAGTTTTTAAGCGTAGATGTTCCATGCATAGAGGGTTGAAATTTTTACCTTAAATTTTAACTTGGAGGTGTGAGGAATTCAAGAACCAGAATGTGGCCAAAACCTACAAGATTTGGTGGGGTTTTCTGTTGGTTGGTTTGTTGGTTTGTTTAATTTTTTTTTTTTTTTGAATGCTCAGTTAAGTATCCTGATTTTTCCACTTTTGGGATCAGCTCACATTGTGATACACAGACTGAATTTAATTTTTTTTTAACCATAGTATGCTCAAGCAAAGAATAGTTTTGAAAAATATCAAAGCCTTCTTGTTAGAGAAAACAACACATTCTATTACTGCAATGGGAAGAATAATAAAATATGGGATACGTGGTCGGTGCCATGTGTTGCCTAATAGTATGTGTCAAGCCTGGAAGCCTGGCAAGCATTTGTTGAAGAATAGCAAAAGATCTAGAACTTCTCAAGTGCCAGCAAAGGGCTGCAGGCTGGACCTGCTAATACTGTATAGCTTTTTTCTTAGATCAACAGTGATATTTTCTTTTTATGAAACCTACAAATTCCACTATCAGTTCTGAACACTTGTAAAATGATCTTGTCAATCACCCACCATTTTCTGGGTTTCTGCATGTTAGTACCTTCCTCAGTTTTTTAGCATTGATGTCTACTGAAATCTCTTCACCTGCTTCATGTTTAGGCTGGAGGACAGTTATCAGTCTCATGCATTCTACTAAATCAGCTTCAGAATAAGAAACATTAAGGTGACTCTGGGCAGTCTTCCAAATGTGCTGTTAGTTTATCAACATCGTTCTTATACTAACAAGTGTCTGAGATTAAATCAAGTAATATAATGTATTTTTAGTAAGACTATATTGCAGGAAATTAATCCATTTCCTGATCTGTGACTTTACCAGGTAGTGGATTACCCACATTTCCAGTGGCATCCCCATTTGCTCTGGTTGGTACTGTTTTCTGATAGTTGCCTCTGGATAACAGACCTTTGCACGTACAATCCAAGCCCATCCCGGCTTACAATTTCTATTACATCATGTTTAGTGAAAGGGGCTTCTGCAAAATCTTTCTCAGCATTGCAGCTTCCCAAACCAACCTCTGCTGTAATAAATTTTGTGAGTGTTCTTACAAAAATAAATTTAACTTAGAAAATACCATAGAAATTTTCTCTCCACTTTACAGGTTTTGGGTTCACTGCGAGCTCTTCTAAACTTTCCCCATGCACACCTATTGAGTGCAGAAACAAATGAGTAAAAATACCATCTTTCTGAAGAAGGCATAGTTCCAACACTGGTTTAACTGCAGAGACCCCAATAGCTTCAGATACTTCCAAAAGGTGATGATGCTGTAGTCAAGGGCTTTTTAAATCATTATAGCTATAGTCTTAATTGTAGTCCTACAGACTTAGCCCTATATAGCCCTATAAATGTAGCCCTAATTGTACTGGTCTTTTATAACAAAGCCTGCACATCTAATGACACAGAACTGGCAGCCACAACCTCATCAACTATGAAAATACGACGGAAAAAAGGGACACGTTTTACAAATCACATCCCTGGATCTCTGAAACACTCCATAAAAAAATTTGTCCTGGATCTAAAATTATTCAGTATTTTCATTAATAGACTGGATTACAGAACAGAATATGCTTATTAAATTTGCAGGCAATACTAAACTGGGAGAGACTGGGTTGGGATTCAGAGCTTCGCAAATCCGTGAGAAGGGTCTGAAAAAAGCAGGATACAATTCTGAAAGTGTAAGTGCGAATTTCTCTGCTAACACTAATTGCAAGTCAGAGAATGATAAAATGGAGCTAGAAACTGCAGGGAAAGATCTAGTGGCTATGACAACTCACAAGCTAGCAATGAGTCAGAGTTATCACTCTACTGCAAAAAGGAGCCCTTGGTAGGTTGTATAAATAGAACCAACTCTTCTAAGGAATGTGAAATAAACTTTTCACATTTCTAGCGCCACAGCTGAGCACTGTGCAGAGTTTTGCATGGGATCCACCTGGAGAATCCAGGGACAGATGAACAGTGCTCTAGAAAACATGGCCATTGAGGAAGAGCTGACTGACAGGTAAGTTTAATCCAAAGCACCACTCCTCACACTGGAGGTGAGAGCTAGCACGCTGGGGCACGCTGCCTGGCCTAGGGTCCATATCATGACTGCAGGAGTCGATAGCGGGAGCCTAGCTGGACGCAGCCCAACACGACAAAGGAAACAAAGCCTAACTCCCGAAGATGGGGAAGGGGTGTGTGTATATGCGTGCACGTAGAAACAAGCAGCAGCAGCAGCAAGGCTTATTCCAGACTGAGGCAGGGATCTACTGATTTAGAGCAGTGACGGGAAAGAGAGTGATGTCCCCGAGTACAAGGGTACACTGCCAAATGCCCTTCATCATCAGAGGTTTTAAAGCGTATTTGTCACAGTTTGAGGCTCCCTTGGAGCTAGAAGGATAGGTGAGCACACATTTCAAGGAATCTTTTATTTGCTATTAATCTCTTTCTCAATACTGCCCTGCAAGTTTAGTAGTATGCTTTTCAGCTCCCTTATGGATTTTTACAAAGGCCTCAAACTGCTAGCGTGGATCTAAGCAGCACTTCAAAAGAAACAGTTCCCATTTTAATACATCGCACCTTATAATTACCTTTCTTTTTTGTTCTAACAGGCAGATTTCATACTAAGTGACAGTGCTAACAAAAAAGCAAAATGTTCTTCTTTCTCCATAGATAAATTTAGGAGAGACATATGCTTGATGAAAGCTCCAGAATTTCGCTGGTTGCACTCAAGTGCTTTGTAATTTGATCCAAAAGCAAAAGAGGCAAGCCTAATCCAAGACAGCTATTGTAGACAGAATGGCCAAATCCTCATTCATCAGTTTGGGACTACACGTTGTTCCTGGAAAACCTGTTACAATTTTCTTCATTGTTCAAATACCTTCTACTTTCTCCTTTTTAAATTTTAATAATAACAATACACTAGAGTTCCCTAACAGTGGTTTGTCCATTGCTCTCTCTGACTCTTCACAAAATCCTCACTAGTGTCACGAGTGCTGAGGTCCACATTATCTTCTATACGAACTGGAAAGCTGACATATAGCAAGCATCCCTTTCCCTGCTCTTTATCATGCATTCTGTGATTTGTTGAACTCAACCTACTAATTTCATGGTTCTAAGTCCTCTCTTTCCTACCTACACTGAGCTTAAAAGGGCTTTTATGAATATATCACTTAAAGCTTGTGGCAAATGGTTGCTTCTTTCTTTTTGTTCCGAAGGGTTTGGTTGAGCATTTCCCATACTGTTCCTTCCATTCCATAATTTCTGCATGAAGTCACTATGGACAGCCCCAACTTCCATACCATCCCCTCAGACAGATTAAATACATTATGCTAGGCATTTGCTTCTTCAGGATGTTCTTCCACCTTTCTTTCACAACTGTGACTTCTGGTATAGTAACAACTCATAGTTTACTATTTTCAGCACCCACTAAGACTGTGTATTACCTGCAGCGCGTGATACTTGTGTTACATTTCTCTTCAGTGAGATAGGGAAAAAAGACGTACATACATTTATACATATTTATTGTATCTTTTTAAAAGTAGCATTTGCAGTTACTTTTAAGCATTCACCTCTCTTCTGCTTCAAATGTGCACTTATTGAGAGAAACATCTACTGGCTTCCAAGTCCAAGATTAATACCAATAATAATACATGCCAGAATCAAGCTTCATTGCTTGTTGGCAGCTCCTGTCACGAAAATATTATACAGTAAGAAGAGTGTAGAAAAGGTCTGTATTAATCATTCAGCAATAAGCTGGGGATGGATTAGCGTGACCATACTGTCTTCTTGAGTTGAAGCACAACACTTTCCTGAAAACCGAAGCTCACATAGTAACTTTTGCTTTTCATCCAGTAGGTGGACAAGGCAGATGGTTTTTCTACAGTAGCTTCTTTAGTTGATAAGATTTCCTCACCATCTATAGGAAAACACTTGTGGTAGACCTTGTATTTAGAAATGTCTTCTCTTCATGTAACAGCAAGAAAATACTTGAAGTCTGGCATGTTATAGTTAAGAGAACTACGAACAAACCAAATTTCATCCTTGGATAAACATACGTAACTACTATAGATTTCAATCTAACCCACGCACAACGTTTTACACATACTACAAATAGAAACAGAAGATATCAGCAAAAGACTATTCTTACATTGTTTCAAATTAATTTGTAACTATACAATTTTAACTGTAATAGAAAAAGGGAAAGGAATATAACAGAACAGGTATGAAGAGAAATATTTTCCAAACTTTTATTTGTGCACATTCATAAGGTGAAAAAGATAACTTTTACAGCTTCTTTGGTGCCCAATATTCAGCATACAAAAATGTAAAAGACTATTCACAAATAAAACACAAGCTCAAACTAAAAAAAAAAAAGTTTTAAAGGTAGTGCACATCGTGACAGCTTTGCTTATGAATACACAGAAATTACTGCAAAAATAAATAGAATGTCTTTTTAAAAGCAGCAATTTCCTATCTTGTAAACTTCCATTTTTACAATACAGCACTGTTAAGAGTAAAATCCAAAAGAACTGGAGTTTATACTGTGGCCATGAGCAAGTAAAAGAGTCTGTATTCCTCTGCTATGGTTGGTCCAGTTTTCCTTTTTGCTTTTAGTCCAATGTGCAGCAGTCTTTAAAGGTGCTTGGTTAGGGAACCTAACCATCAAGTGGTGAATTATAAAATTTATTTCCTGCTTTCAAACACGAATGGGTAAATCTGTTCCACAGCACTGGCAACAGCCTTTACGTTTGGCCCTGAGACATATTTAAAAAAAAAAAAAAAAAAAAGCAGTAGGAAGAGAAAAATCAGGGAATCAGAAATTAAAACAACAATAGTATCTTTAAAATAACCTTAATATTTTTAGCTACCACAACTTTATACTGTAGACAAAAATAATTTCTCCCCCATTTCTCCCAACTTAAGAAGGTGTTCCTCTGATCACTTTTACTTACAAGGAAAGACTCTCGCATGAAATCTGCAAGATGTTCTACACTGGCAATGGCTAGACTACAAATAAATAATACTGTCATTTGATTTCGTAACAACTTGGGTGCTTTTCAATTTACTGGCTTAAACAGTCAGTCCAGAGAAGAAGGCAGAGGCTGAGTGGCAGAGGTAAAAGAAATACTTTTACTTATGCTAATCTTCTAGGAATTTGTATTACTCAAAGCCTAGCCACTTTTATCTGTTTTTTTAAAAATCTACCAGTAAAAACTACTGCTAAATAATGCTGGATTTAACCCAAGTATGTTTCAAGCAAGATTACTTTATGTTTGAAAATTACAGACTATTACTTTCTAGTCTGGATTTTACAAATAGCTCCACCATTGATCTCAGGACAAAACCTACAAGCCAGGGAATGGTTATTGTGTCAGGATGAAGCATCTGAAGGTTATCTACCATGATCTATGAGCATTTGGGGAAAGAAAAGGAAGAATGAACTAGCGATGCCTTCTAATGGTACTAGACCATTTTATGCAATCAACAATTAAGATCACAAATAAGTGAGTAGTAACACGCCAGAAGAAATTCATCCTGGCTAGAGTTTGGTAACGCAGATAAATGAAAATAGCAATTTCTCACGTGCTTTGATGCCTGTGAACTCAGGGGGTTTTTACCTCTCTTTAGACTTCAAAAGTTTCTTCCAAGTATAGAGAACTGTTCAAAATGGTTCTCAAAAATCATAAATAACTTATTTAAGTTATAAATTACTTATTTAAGTAATTCTGGAAATATTGTTTTAATTTACATGCTCAGTCAGAAAGAGAGTAGAATGGAATAGGATCCTTCCTGTATTTTCAAACTTGTCAAGCTGAGTTAAGCACGCACCTAAAACAAGCCTGGTGAAAGATATCTGCCTTCTGGGCAGATACTGCACCTTCCTTAAATTTGTCTGCTATTATAGAAATGCAAGTTCTAGAGAAAGCCTTCAGAAAGCAAGAGTGTGAGTAGGCAAATAATTCTTGTAAAAAATGCCACTCCCTGTAGGGTTGAAGAGATGTAAAAACTGGATCATCATTGCTGGGAGTATAAGAGAAGAAAAAACAAAAAAACCCCAAACAACCCCCTCATCACTCTTTTTGGAGGAAGAAAAATCTATACTTCTTCCTATTACGTATCAGTTCTTTTTGTTTTCTTTTCTCAAATGTAACTCTAAATCTTTTTATACTTGTCCCATTAAAAAAAAAAAAAAACAACACCTTCCTGGTTTTTTCTTAACATTTCTAATTATGTATCTCAAAATTCTTTGAGTTAGTGGCATGACAGGTACTAGTGCTACAGAAACATGAATGGCCAAAAGGAACCTCATCTGAACACACTTGAGAGGTAGTACAGTAAGGTTAAAAAGTAATTTAAAATATTTTTAGAACAAGAAGCTTAAGACTCTGGACATTTTTTTTCCCTAGAAGAAAGGCCTAGGCAAAACAGAAGTCTTAAAACCAACAGAGGTCCAAGATATTTCAAACTGTAACAAGTAAACCAGAAGGAAGTAAAACTTTGATGTTTACCATATTTGCCTTCATATTTGAAAGGACAATTTTGGGAATATGAAAGTCATTTTGTCCCATATATGGAGTAATAATAATCTTACAGAAAGGCTAAATCTCATTAGGAGGCTGACAAGACACACAGAGTCTTTTATTACTGCAATGATAGTCAAGCTTCTTATTTATTTTAAATTTAGTTTCTAGTTTTGGCTAGACCAGTTGCGCTGTTCAGAACATATACTGCAATCTTGAAATACTTTTTAGCCTTATATTTTCAGATTACCAAATCTGATGAAGTTTGTCATCTTTAAAAAACATTTCTCCCAATATCCTGTGAGAAACGTTCCCCATAAAGTCTAGGTATTTGTTAAGGAATTAAGATGCGAAAATAAAAATCCCTACCCAACTTCTGATACCAGCAGCTGAGCTCTAACAACCGCAAGACAGAATTCCCGCTAAGATGATATCAAGTGATGCTTTTTGGTTCTGTACCTTTTAACAGGTATTCTCTAAAAAAAAAAAACCTGACTTCTTGTATCTGGAAACCTGTGGTGGACACCTCACAAGCAAACATAACAAAGAATGGAAAATGAAAATTAGGAAGAGAGAGGAAAAAACATGGCACAGCATCTCCAAGACCCAGGACAATCATGTCTCTGATCACATGGGAAAAAAACACTTGATGCCTGTGATTCAGGTGGTGGTTCTCTCTCAGTTGAGCTTTAACAGAAGAGAGCACAAGTCTGAAGAACTGCAAATATTGCTCAACTTCAGTTATGACAAAATGCTATGCTATCCATTTCCATAAATCTCCAGTTTGGAAACATGTATTTATGAAAGGGATGTTAATGCTACATGCAGTGCAGACGAAAAAAAGGAAGAAAATTCAAATATTTAAATAAACAATAAATAGCTGCATTCTCAAGTCCTATCTCACTTTTGTTTTTATAAAAACCAGACTATATACATTCAATCAAAGCAATTTTTGAGCCTACCAATAATAACACTTTCTCTACAATTCTTCTGGCACTTTCACTCAAAAACAAACTAGGTGCTAGCACTGGGAAACAAAATCGCTTCAACATATCTTTTGACTGCTTTAAATGTCTTCCTTTCCTAAACCTACTGGTCCTAAAGTTAAATATTCCCAACAAGTTAAATATTTATTTTTGACATCAAAATACCTGTAACTGTGATACTGCCTGTGGAAAAAATCTGTAAGGTAGCTCTGAGAGTTTTTATTCTGTAACACACGGCAGGATGAAGTTCTGGTTCATAACTAGAAAACAAAATAAAAGGTAAAAAAAGATAGATCTAGAACTGAAAAAGAAAAGCTTAAGAAATATACCAAGACTGTAATTCTTTAAAATCCTACTGTACCTCGCATGAGGTCTGTTATTCTTCGTAAATTCTGGCAATCTGATCTCAAAGGGCATGTTGCACACTGCTAAAACATTCACAACTTTAAAATCTGTGAAAATTACCTTTTCAAAAGAGAGGGAAAAGAGACATTAGAAATTCAGTTTACAGCAAGGCAGATGTATGGGTTGCAAAAAAAGTTAGAAGAATACTAATTAAAATATTTTGATGAGATTTGAAAACTAAAACCTTGTGACTGATGTATTTCTAATAGGAATCTAAACAGTACTTAATGGACTTAAATCGCTTACTTTATCCTTCAATAGTACAGTAACTGTTGAACTAGATACTTCACAGCTGTATTATATGGTTATAGTACAGTTTAAGAATGAGACACAGAAACAACTCACATTACTGTACTAAACAGCTCCAAACTGAAAATAAACTACATTAAATAGCTCATGGAACATCAAAATAAGCAGAAAAAAAGCTTAAATTTCATCATTACAAGAATCTTAATGTAATTTGAAAACTTCTTTAATGCCTTGTTGCTATACACCACTTTTATTAAAGCTAAGAATAAGAAAAAAGGTGGAAATTGTTTTGTTTCAAATCTCCAGTGGCCAGTACAGTAAGCTGTTTTTCTACTCCGTTACTTTCTGAAACCCAGCTCAAACTACCAGCTTTCAGTTATTCTTTACCACAGCCATTTTAGATTACAATAAAACAGCCAACAGACAATTCCTAAACAAACAAATGCACTGCTGAGAAGTCAGTGTTGGCAATATCACTGAAGAAACTTTAGTTCATTTTCTGAGATTGCCTAAACTTAAAATGACCATTCCTCAGTCAAAACTTTTTAGAAGTGTACTACCAGTAGAAGTAACATATCCTTATAAAAGGTCAACTATCAACTTAATCTTCAAAATATATTCCACTTAAACTGCTCACTTTATAATAAACTTGGTGCATCCATCCTGGAAGTGCTGTTTACCTCACTGATTTAACGTTCCATTCCAACTTTCAGAGGCTGGGTCTAATGTATGCATTTGTAACAGTAAGAGTGTCTATCTTCTGTTTGGGTCTGATGCAGCATTACCAGGATAGCCTTTCACCACTGCCTTTATGTACTACAATCAAAGGGAGTCTCTCCCTGCCAAAGGACAGCCACTGTGTCTATTTAATTGCCTGTCCGTAAACTGAAACTGTGGGTAAACAGCACAACTGACTACCAGGAAGTTTGAGAGTATTAAAACGTGTCATTTTAAGTCATTTACATTGCTGTTTTTCAACCTTTACTATGAAATGCAAGTGGTGGTTTTACTGGTAACGTTAACCCAAACCAAGAAAAAAGAGGGGTTTCATGTCCTAAGTATTTTATTTGGCTTACTTCCTGCTGTGCAACCTGACAGCGCAGAAGCACTTTTCCCCCCCACACACTTACAGAGGCTCAAATTTGCCCTTAACAAGATAGACATGCATCTGCTATTCCATCAGAAACGAGGGAAAAATTATGTTCAAATGACAGTTAGGTTTATACTCTTCAGCACTTCTTGCAAATAAATCTTTCAAGATATTGAAAATTCTATCCAAGAAATATCTGTGGGTGGTTCATTTATTAAACAAATTTTGTTGTTCATTAGCCAGCGAAGAAGCACTACTCCGAGCTGCCAAACGAAACTCAAATCCACAAAATAAAACAGTTTCTCTTTAACCAGCATCTGGAAAATGTATGCTGACACAAAAGGGGCATCTGAGTGAAAACATGCTTACTGCTGAATTGTCATGCTCCCTCATTTTTATTTCTTTCGAAAAAATGGACTACCAGTATTGCTTGAATCATACAAGTCCTTTTTCATTAGAATTACCTGAAAACCTAGTTTCTGTAGACTACGAGCTAATCGTCTGGCACCAAATTTAGCTTCTTCTTCACTACAAAGAAGAAAGAAAAGAATCTAGCATTAACAGAAAGAGTATATATTTGTGTGCACACGTACCACAATAGCTACTCAGATAACAAAATGAACCATTAAATCATGTAACGCATGAACCATGATCACATGGACAGCCTTCATTTTATCCTACTGTACGTATTACATTTTAATTATCTAGATAATCAAATTGAGTTCTTTATGCCCTGAAGAATATCTTGGCACTCAGTTCCAGCTGAAGTTGGAGACGTATTTTGATCATACATGATACTAAATACTCTTAAGAGACAAATATGATCATGGGTAGTCTGGAGTTAACATCCTGAACAATCATCTTCCATTTTGAGACAGAGATCATATACAGAAAGTATGCAAATTTACTATTGTACCTTATCCTTACTCCACAATGCAGACATATCTTAAAGGAATTCAGCTGTTAAGAGTTTAGTGAGTCTCAGACGTACCTGAACTGAGAGTTTGCTTTTGCTTCTTTCTAGTCCCCCAACACTGTATAACTTAATTAAATTCAGGTGGGTTTTCATGAAACAGTAAGAGATATCCCTCAAAAAAGGTCATCCCTTCCCAAGTTTCAAGTTCTGGCTAAAACCACAGAATTCTTAAAGAGTTCTCAGATGAAATGTCTAGGGTTTTCTTCATGAAGTAGTTTTCCCTGCTGTTCTCCCAGAAGGCTGAAGTGATGTTGCTTAAGATTTCAACTCAGTCTGAGGCAGACACTTCACATAGAAAACTTCCTCCCAAATACGTAGCTTGGCAAGGATCTACATGCGATCCAGTGTGAGTGCATCTTAACAATTGCAAGTACTGCCTCTTGCCATCTTCTTAATTTACAACATTATATTTTAAAGTACACAAGAATTTACAGCTAGAGAGAGAATCTTCATGAACTCACCTTGTGGCTCCTGTGCAAATAACTTTTCCTGAGGACCAAATTGTGGCCGTAATCCTAGGTTTCCTAAGCTTCATTAATACTTTCTAAAAAGCAAAATAAAAGTGGAAGAATTGGGAATTAGTGGTAGCTCAATTTCATACTGAAAAAAAAAAAAAAAAAATCAACTGTTAGACAAATCAACTGTTACACTAATAATACTTCCTTTATTTTTGAAAGCCTTGAACTGTTCCTTCATCTTTTTCAGTAATTAAAAAAAGTCAGCTCCTAAGAAGAGCAAAATAAGCATGGAATATCTCAGCCAATGATTCAGTGTTCACAAAACAGATTAAATTAAGGTATTTTCCTCTCAATAAAAAGCTGAAAGCCACTAGCATTGTGCTAATTTTTTTCTTATTACAGTGACTCCCACATTGCTGACTCCTTATCAGGATATATTTTCTTGACAAAACCATCAATGGTATTACCCTGAGGTGTAAGAGATCTCATCACATACGTTACACCCAATATTCACCTCACCAGTTGCAGTCTTCTGAGGCAATATTTACCCCCTCCCCTTACTGTACATTTAGTGTATGACAGACTAAATGCCTATCAAGACAGAAATAAAACTATGTTTTTCTCTATCCACCATACACAGATATCAGACACAAGAATGTTTAGCTTAAGGAACATTCGTAAAAACAAGTAATTGAGGTATGTTGAATCTCTTACCCCAACATCACGCTTGTATATCACATTTGCTCCCTCTAATGCGATCTTTCTCAAGTTTAAATGACATCTTGTTCTAAAAACACACACTACATTTGTGATTAAAATGTCCAATGCAACATCACTGTCCGCATCCATTGGGGTGATTTACAACTCAGTTTTCCCACCAGCTCACCATGAAGATCACATCCTGAGAAAGGAAAATGATAAATCAAACATAGCAGTAGAAAATCGCCTATTAACGCCTTGTATACATCTGTCCCTTAAATGAGACAAGAAGCAGAAGTGACTACACTCTAACTCATTTAAGTTAACTGTGTGTGGGGAAGGGGGTGTGTCTGCATCCTGTATGCTAGAAAATAGGAGGTTACTTGTTTGAAGCCATGTTGCCAGACTTAACAGAAGTGTGTGTATCTCTCTCTCTCTAAAATATTTAAACTTGCCAGTTAAATATGTTACAACTCTTACCAACTATGTTAGGACACAGTAAAGATTACTGAAACTTTTTCCATAGCTCCAGTGGATAATCTTTCCTCAGCTCATTTGAGGATGTCATTAGACACCTCAGGAAAATGCACTTCTCTGACTGCTGAAGTTGGTAATTCTGAACAGCTTGACATTTGTGCTGGAATGGATGCACCTGCTGCATAACTTTGAACTAACACGGGTTATACAAACTGCAGCCTGTAGACAGCCTGCTACCAAGGCTCTCCCATCTTCATCCAGCACTCTTGGCCTATCCCTCCCAAGGTAATAGCATAATGCAAACTATACAAAATGTCCTGGTGGCAGCAACAGCCTGGGCTGAGCTGCAGTGGCCTCTCACCCCCTCTGCACTGCCCACAGGAACTGCATAGAATGAACATACTGTACGTGCAGAGTAAAATCGAGCGTTTCTGAGGAAAAGCATGAATAACTGTGAAGGCACAGGATGGCTGCCCAGTGCATGCACAGCAAAGCTAAGGCAGCCAGGAAGCATCCAGTCTGCCCGTGCACATTGAAGTTGACACTCCTAACACACATCCAAAGTGGGGGAGGAGATCGTAAGACTGGGAGTTGGGCTACTGCTCAGCCCAGCCTGAGACTGCCCGACATCTCTTCTCTAGGCATACCAAAGTCAAGACAGCAGGCATCTCAAATCTCAGGTGAAGTATTTGGGGAAAGGAGAGCGGAAAAGAGCAAGAACATTGATATATAGTGAAAAGGACTTATATCAAAATACTGTAGTTCATTAAGGAATTTTTCTTGGTAGAAGAATGTAAAATCTTAGTTTTACTCCAGCAGAAGTAGCTTAAGTAGAGCATAGCCTAAAAGATAGAAGCAATATTATCTTCATCTATTAATCTAAAATTTTAATAGATTTCACCCAAAATGAACACAACAGAAAGCAAAGAGCAAAATCAAAGAAAAACAGTCAGATACATGAAATGCTTTACATGGTCATTGCCATGGAAGAAGCAGGAGTCTATATATCAAGAACAACAATATACGTAACAGACTAAAGCATTTCTATCACTTTAAATGTTTTGGCCTTACACTCTGTATCAGAAACATTCAAGATACAAAATTAACATTATTATTAGTATTTTCATCTGACTGTGACTTCCTA
>NW_009191756.1:0-2866 GCF_000690835.1 Fulmarus glacialis | reverse complement strand
GGTGCATCTTTGACTACAACTCACTGACAATACAGAAGTAATAAACTACAAGGCAGATGTGCATAATGTACTGGATCAACTGCTATGATGGTCGCTGCTTCTACTGTGCAGCTTGTTCCCGGCTGAAAGAATTATTCTGTAATTGTTGGCTTGTCCAATACATGAAAAGGCAAGACGGGTGATAACACAGAAAAGAGATGAAGAAACAGCAAGAGAAAACCAGAAAAACCAAAGGCTATGTGTGGGGGAGGGGGGGAAAGCAGGCAAAGAAGAAGAGAACAAACAGTAACTAATTAGTATTCCCGGATCTTTTCTTTTTTTTTTAAACCAAAAATTATATGAATCCTTGAAGTTAGAAATGACTTATCCCATCTGGTTTTGATGGACTACTACAGATTGGGTTAGCAATTTATGGCACCGGATCCAAAGATAGCACATGTGCAGATTTTGAACGGCATGCAGGCAGGGCCAGCACAGAGCAAGGAGCTGGAACCCGTGGCATCTTCAGAGAGGCATTTGTTTTCCACCCTGGCTTTTACAAAGACATTTTGAGATCAAGCAACAGCCTTACATATAAGCCTGTTGCTATTCCATATTTATGCAGTTATACTTGCAGAACAGAGGGACTGAGTAGAAACCAAACACCTGGTTCTTTCCAGTTCTGGATTTGCCTAAGTTGATTTTATTGAGCTCATCTTAGGTTTCATTGATTAATTTTGCCCAAAGGTTCTCTCATCTGAACCTTAGAATTTTGGCAGCTTAAATCTAATTTTTAAAATTCTGTTTTGCCAGTTAATACTAATTTAATAATAGGCTAAAATCGGAAATAAAATCATTTACTTGTCTATATGTGCAGCATTTCTTTTAAATTGTGTACTTCATTCCGCTTTCTCCAGCGCAAGAAACTAGCCAACTTTGATTTCAGGTTCTCTTGCACCAGCGTAACACAATCTACCCCGACAGGGTTTGTTCTTTCTTTTCAACATAGATTTCAGGGATACCTCTGGAAAATTACTATAAGAAGAAAAAAAGAGGAAGGGGGAAAAAAAAAAGTAGATAGGTAAAGCATGAAAATGAACATAAAAATAAAAAACAACAACAAAAGCTAACTCAAAGATATTTGACACTGTAAAGTAATGTATTCTACAGTGAAACTAGAGAAACTTCCTAGAATAAGAAATACTTCGGAGGAAGGAATGAGCACTCAAGTTCTTAAACAAAGCATTACCCATACATCCCCGGTTAGGACCATGGCCATACTATTTTAGATACTATATAAACACACGTGAAGACAACCACCCTGCACTGAAATCTTACAATCTAAAAAAAGCCAGTGCTCTCTGTCTTCAAAAAGTTCCAAACCAAACCAACCACACCATCATCATCAAAGAGAGAGGAACGGCACTTGGGATGGGGTATATAAACGAAGTATTATTTTAAGCTTTTGGCTACCTTTGATCCAAGAAACTCAGAGCTGTAAAAGTAGATGGGGGGTATCTAACAATGGATACGTTAATGTCGGAACAGTTTAACAAACACCTTTTTTACCAGCAGCGTAAGTATAAGCAACTTCTACTGGTTATTTTTAACCTTCCTCCAAAGCAGTTCACTGAGTGATGCCACAAAGAGTTCCAACAGCCCAGCTGAAGGGATAGCTGTCACTACCGCACCAGTAGGCATTCATCAAACTATTGCTTGAAAACCATTTTTGAAGAAGTTGACAGGAATTTCCATATGAGGTTTTCATACGAGAACAGAGAACACACAAAATAAAGCCCACCAGGAACGAGGAGAGAGTCAATTACACCCTTCCACTGAAAGTGCATTTTTTAGGATCTGTGTTCAGCCCTTCAGGAAACAGGTCCATATGAAATGCTGGAGGTGACAGACCTCTGAAATCTGCTTGAATTCTTAGATATGATACAGTCCTGGTAGTAGGCGGATGACTCCCCAGAACCGAGAACAACATAGCTACTACTGGCTGTATAGAAACTCCTCTGATCCAAACAGCTTTCTTAGTTAAACTCATGGAGCTAGACGGGTGTGCTTTTATTTTCTGTTGTCTCCAGGGGCAAGTTAAATTGTCCCTAAAGCAAAAGGTCATCCTGAAGCTAATATTTCACCTTTTTGAGATTTGCACAGTCACGACTATTTCCTATAGAACTGAAACAAATATATTTTGGAGAAGATTTCTAAATATTCATAAAAGCAGTATCAAAGTAGGGATTTGTCCAATTAGACTAATGAACAGAATGATAATACCAGCTATACCACAAGCAAGTAGGACACAAATGCCCAATCCTGCTGTCAAATCTCTTGGATAAGCCTACTGCATCCCCACAGACCTGGGGTCTTTCAACAAATACAGTTGCAGGAATAAAGTCAAACAGCTTATAGAACAAGACCAGGAAGCGTATTCTTAAATAATTCATAACAGGCCATTTTCCTCAAATCTTTCTCATCAAAAAGAGCTGTTCAAATTCAAAGCGAGAATCACTTGCATCCAATTTTGTGCCATCTTTCCCTTATAAGATTCAGCAATAGTCGAACACCGAGCATTAAGAACAATCCTTTAGGTCTTTGTGATCTGTGGAAAATTGTCATAAGTATGATAAAAATCTGAACCAACAGGTTAGGTGGCCATTCCAACTTGATAAAACATTGTAAGAAAAAACTGTTTTGCTGTTACAAAATATTTTAACACAACAGGTAAGCCTCTCGACCCCCCTCCCAGCCAAACATTCACCATTTGCACGTCTCGATTGGGGAAACAGAAGTACTCTTCCTATCCACACAGCTGGGAGTCTCACCCGAAGCCCTACACGTACCAGTGTCACAACACTCAGGTTAACAAACAAATTTCCCC
>NW_009191755.1:0-5975 GCF_000690835.1 Fulmarus glacialis | reverse complement strand
GCCCTGCCCTGCCCTGCCCTGCCCTTCCCCTTCGTAACCCCCTTTTCCTTTTCCTTTTCCTTTTCCTTCTTTTCTTTTGTTTTTTTTTTAGGCTGTGTACTTTCTTTTCCCCTCGTTCCACAAAGAAGTGCAGGGAACAACTTTGAGTACCTTCAATCATAAGTGTATTTATTTCAAAGGCATGTGTGCTGATTAATATCTGCCTGCCCACAAGCCACTTTATTCATATGGGATTCATATGGGAGATTTCATGAATTTAACAAGGGTGCTTCTCAGATCCTTCCTGTCTCTTATGAGACATTATTTTAATATTTTTGTTTCCAGGGAACTCATCTGCTAAAAGTGCTGCACCTATCTTTTCTCTCCTTGGCAAAACAGGGGGGCAAGATTTTGAAGCACACAATTAGAAAAGTGAGGATATACTCCTTATCGCATCATTGATACACTCTTTGTGTTTGGAAATGTTGTTTAATGTTTCCTGGTGTCTGTTTACTTCTGAAACGGTGATACTAAGGCTTGCATACTCAGAAATTCAGATTAATAGTTTCTATTTTGGTGACGTATTTTAAGATCTTTGCCTGGAAGCACCAGCAGACACTGAGCAGTGTTGTCATTTGGCAAAGAAACTCACCTGCCAAGTAACATCAAATTCAGAAAAAAGCCAAGATCGCAATAGGTGCACAAGTTCGCTTCAGAATAAATACGTTATGGTCACAGGAGCATCATGCAGTGGATAGTGCATTTTCTTATCGTGTGCATTCAAACTAAAGCCAAATTTGCATTTTTTTTCCCCGTGAGAACTTGTTTTCAACTTTGCTCATGATCAGTGCACTGATTAAGGATATGCCTAGAAATAGTTTATCAGTTTATAAATACATATTTATATGTATTTATATTATATTTTCATGTGCCACAAAATGCCAAATACACCTTGTTCCTCCATTAGTGTTTGCTTCAATACTGATAGAATTTGTCTATTTTTAGGCTAGAAAAGCCTAGAGAAGAGAAAACTGATTGAAAGTATAGTAGCATGTGTCTTTGCTTGGAAAGTCTCATACAGGAGCAGCACAACAGGATGGAGTGGGAGTATTTAGACCTTTAGACCCAAAATTTCACTGCAGCCTCTAGTATTGTCATCAGCAAACTCATTTCCTGGCAAATTCACTGGTGAAACCCTTCATTTTCCTAAACTCTGTAGTGCCCATTGTTGCAGCAAAAACTCTTGTGTGCTCTGCCATTGCAATATCTGTATTTTGTCAGAGAGTCTGTAAAGTCTTTGGGGATTCTCCCAGTTAGTTGGAAACATAGATGCAAGATGCCTTCACACATCCTAGAGCATCTGGAATCTACCAGAAAGTGTTCTAGAGTCCACACTGCCTGGACTGTCCTTAAAGTTCATGAGGATTTTGGTATTTTGGGGGTTGGAAAATACTCACATTTAGCTTTTTAACTCTCCTAAGTGCAGACGCTTTCTGAAAGCGAGGAGGAAGCAGTGGACTTACTTTTTTTTTTTTTTTTTTCAATTGTGGTTCCTCAAGTCCTACTTCATTCTTCTGTATGTTTTATTTTCAACTCTAATTTATAAATGTGCATTAGTCCCAGTGTGAGACCTTCATATTCCCGTTCAGGATCTGGAATGTTCCACATTTGATCTTCCTTGTCTTTTTGCAGGAAAGGCATATCATATTGCAGAAAATCAACCAACCAACCAAGTGTACTATATACTAACAGCAGGCAAACATCTAGTGGCACAGGCAGTAACCTACTCTTGTTTGAATAGTACTTGTGGACGTATATAACATTAGGTCCAGTTTTCCAACATAAACTTTTAATGGCTCCTGTTTGAGCATGAAAGTCAGTCCCATAGCCCCTTTTCTAGTCTCTGGCAAAAAAAACCACAGGTGGAATCAGTCTCCTGTTCTTGCCACCATGCAGTATTGCGAGGCGGCAAGGAGAAACACTCCCTCCTACCCATAAACAGAATTGCTTTTTGGGTTTTTGTTCTGTTTTACAGATAGCTGGTGAAAGGTGTGAGTTCAGTTCCTAGTCCTTGTATAGACTTCAGCAAGCAAAGTGAGGCCTGATCCAGGAAAAGGATGAACAAATTACCAGGCAGTTTCTGCAGAATTTAGGTTCCTGCCTCTGACACCGATGCAAAAGCATCCTTCTAACAGCTCAGTTGTCCGAGAACATGCAAGGACCTCTATTTTCCCCAGTGAAGTACCAAGCAACCTTGGAAGAAGACACTTGAGACTCACTATCCAAGAGTCACAACTGTTAAGCAACAGCCTCAGACTTTGCTCTCCCTAACCTGCAATCTTTGCATCGTACCTACGCAGCAGTTCAGCCTCGACAGCAAAGCCCAGCTTTGGGATGCAAATGAGATGGACATAGGTGATGGGTACTATGGCGATTATGTGGGTGCGGTGACCAGCCTTTCGGAAGTGTTTTGCTCAAGTCGCAGAAGACATAAAATTTCCGTCTCCCCCAGAACTCCACAGTTGTCTGATGGTTTCTTTAAATTTTTCTCTGTTTATCAAGTCATTTGCTGTAAAATCACTTCATTGTAAGTAGAGCTGAGATGTGCCCAGTTAAGATCCTTAATTCCTTTTCTGGATTTGACCAGATAAAGATCTCTTGGCACCTGTCACTACAAGAGGAATTTTACTACTTCCTTGGTCCCATTCTTTGTCTGATTTATTTAAAATACGAGGTTTCACGGGAAGGGACTGGTTTTTATTTTGTGTTTGATATAGTACCTGTGAAACCTCATCTTCCCTTAAGTCTCTAGTGATACTAAAGAATGATGAGAAATAGAAAGGCAAATGTCTTTTTAAGACAAAATTTCCTGCTCCTCCCCATTCTGAAATCCATAGATCTCACTTTGCATAGCATTTTCATAAACAGAGAAAACTCTCTATAGCAATGAAATAAAATTAAGATACAGTACTGCCCCGCAGAACACCCATCATACTTTCAAAATAGACCATTCACTTACTGTAAAGGTTATTTCAAGCCAAGAATCCATTTATTTGAATGTATTTCCATTTTAATCAATATCCTTTAGAAATGGCCTCTTTCTTAGTCATGTAAGGTGAATTGATATAATTTTAAGGACATGTATTTCTTTTCTAAATGTTCTTATATGGCAAGGACATACGTGAGATTGGATTTTCACCTCGGGTAGATATGAGTCAACAGCACTTTCTTTATGTTACTGCAACAAGATGAGTGCCAGAGGCAAGACTTTCTGAAAAGGAGATGTTTCTACAGCACCTGAACACTGTGGCGACAATCCCTCATGTGTAATCCCAAGAGATCTCTTCGCAGCTCTGCAAAACCTTACTTTCCTCCTGAAAGCCTGAGCCACAGTCCACCAAAACCAACGGAAAGACTTCCATTAACTTCAACAGATTTTCAATCAAGGTCTTATCCAGGATGAGTGCTTTCTTTTAATGTGTGAATAGGATGTAATTACCTTTCATTACATCGAATATAGCAGAAGATGGGCAAGTAGTTTTTTCTGCCTGGGCTTGTACATTTTTGTAACATTTGCAAAATGCTGACTTACGCACACAGTTACTCTCGAAACACAATTACTCATATATAAATCTGCATTTGTGTTTAAATGTCACTGGTAACAAGAACGCTTCTGGTAACAAATTTGTTTATCAGATATACATCAGAAAATGGCACATAAAATAACAAAACGTTTAATAAAAGATATGCTCAGCATTTTTACAGACAGCCTGGGCCTCATCCAACAAACCCTGATATAAAAAGAAACGCTATCATTAACGTCTAAGGATCCGGATTAAACCCATAATAGGAAATTCTCAGATTTTTGCTTTCTTTGCACTTTTGAAGTGCAGTTTTTCACTCTGGGACCAGGCTATATGTCTCTATGTACTGAGCTCGTAGACTGAAGTCAAGGGAAGGACTCCTGTGGGTTTCAGGGGAGTCTGAAATCTTCCCTTCAAAAAGTGATAGTACTATTGATTATTTTTTCTTTTTTTTTTTTTTTTTTATCTGAGAGACATCTGAAATCCATTATCACGTTTAGATTTCAGGGGGATTATTAGTTTGATGACAAGGAATGCTCAAGGATGACAAGGATGATCAAAGTTATGAAACAACTCTTATGTAAAGAACAGCAAAGAAGACTGGGACTCAGCCTGAGGGAGAAAAAATGTGGGAAGATATGCTACTGGTCTTAAAATCAGGGATGATGACATGGCAAAAGTAAGCAAAGAAAGACTTCATTTTTCTTTCTAATGCTAGAATTGAGAAGTAGCAAGTGAGACTACCAGATGGCAGGTGCAAAGTAAATAATAGCAGGAGAGGCTAAACCAGCCTTGGAGTTGCTTATGTCTCTTCCCTGACTGCAAAGGGAACCAACGGTCTGAGTGCGGTTACCTAAATAAAGGAGGCTAATGACATTTGAGATGCACTAAGGTATCTGAGACATCCATATGGAACCATCCACACAAGACCTATAGAAGAGCAGTACCTCTCTGGAGTGGCACTGGAGGGTGGAGGAAGATCCTGGAGCATTTCCAGTCATGCTGGAGTTGGATCCAAAGCACTGTACTTTGAAATTAGTTACCTTGTGCTATAGTTTCTCAAGATTCTGGATCTGGTGGAAAAATCTGGGTGTGAATTCCTGCTTTGCACTCTTTCTCATTTCTGGGTGGCAAATCACTGCCCTTCAGGTGTATTGGGGTATCCATGAAGCCACTCTCTAATACAGGTAACGAAAATAGGAAACAACAGGTGGGTGCAGAGAATTCAGCAGCATGCAAAATCAGCACGACAGAGAGGTGATTTTTACCTCTGTTTACAGCATTGGTGAGATTGATATCAGAACACATTTGAAAAGATACTGAAAAATTGTCAAGGATGCAGTGAAGAGCCAGAAAAAATTATTACAGAGTTTAGACAAATGCCTTGCAGTGAGAGATTTAAGCAGCTCATTCTGTCTAGCATACCAAAGATGTGTTTTAGTATAACTTGAAAGTCAAAACTGAATGATTCAAAATGGTAAAGTCAAAAAGCAATGGCTTTGTTAGGAGCCCTAGCCCTCCATCTTGATGCGACAATGCATCTTAACACAATTACAATGATTTATTTGTAGGCTGGGACAAAGTTACGTGGCCCTTTCCTAAATTTGAAGAAATGTTTATAAATATGTTTATATATGTGATGCTTAAGGAATAATAAATATGTAATTCTAGGTTTAGAGGAATTGCTGGTTTTTTATTAAATGTTTTATCAAATGAGTGGTTGGGGTAATTACAGAAACTCACAGGCAATTTCTATTTCCTCACAGAAAGATGAAAAGAAGAAATCTCATTTTTGTTAAGGAATGTTATTAAATGATTTTTCCTAGGATCTCATAGACAGAAAATGTATAGAATCTGGTTTCGAAGGCCACAGGAACTGACTGAGCTTTCTTTTCTCTCCTGTATCTCTCCTCATGAAATTCACAAGGAAAACAATTGTAAAATTTCTTGAAAAGCTCTATCAATGCTATTAAAAAATATTCAAGACATTCAAATGCTTTTCTATAACAGTAAGAAAACCACGGATAATTGGTCTTCTCCATTACCCTCTGAGCCTTGTTTATCCACCGCATCCCTGCAGTAGTATGGTGTCTCTCTAGCTCCTCATCATCATATGCTCATTAGTCATTAACCAACTGCATCTCCACAGATGGGGACCGGCAGCAGAAGCAATGCCCTTGTATAAATGGCTCCCACGAAATGTGACTCCAGATCTCCTCACTGTAAGACAACTCTGATGGCAGAGGGAGCATCAAGGCACTCCACCACCACGTAGCATATCACATTCACATCGCAGCTTTTTTCTTTCTTGTAGACAGACAGAAATGAAAAGGAAGCCCACTGACACTCTTCAAGTGGCCAGAAGCAAGCCAACTCAGACACACAAGTTGGGTGGGAATGTTGATCTGCTCG
>NW_009191754.1:0-7804 GCF_000690835.1 Fulmarus glacialis | reverse complement strand
CTATGATTCTATGATTCTATGATTTTGTGCCATTATCTTCCTGATTTTGCTGTGCTTCTGAGACTAACCTGATCTTTTCTCTTCCTCTTTGCATCCTTTTTTCACCTGAGGTACATGAAGAACTCCTGATTTTAAAAAGCTACTGTCTTACTATGCTGCTTATCTTTCATGCAAAACGGAAAATTATGTGTGTCTTTACTACGCATGTATTTAAGAAATGTCTGCCCCCCTTCAGCTCCCTTATCTCTCAGATGAGTTTCCTGGAAAATTGTATCTTCCAGATGTTTGAGTTTATTGAGGTCTACTTCCCTAAAATCCACCATTGCTGTTTTGCCTGTAGTCCTCCTAGGCCACCACTTCCTGATCACTGTTATCTATCTTACTTTCTGCTTGAACAGTCCCAGTTCACTCCCAAAAGCAAAAATCAAATCTAGAATGCTTTCACCTCTAGTTGTTGGGGTGTTTTGTTTTTTCCACAATTTGTATAAAAAACATCACCAGTGCATTTCAAGGACCTGTTGAATAGTCTGTGTCCTGCTATATTCTTTTCCCAACAGAAATCCAGACAGTTAAAATCTTCTATTTAATCACTAAATCCTGTACTCTGGATGATTCTACAAATCACTAGCAAAAATCCCTATCCAGCTGATCATCCTGGTTCAGTCATGAACTATCGTTATTATAGTGGTCTTGGGTTTTTTCCCCCCTCATCACTGAGAAAACCTGAGCAGGCTTAGCTGCCCTCTGCAATCTGCGAATCAGAATATGAGAACACACCTCTTTGATATTTGGATTCCTCCTTCCCCAGACAAAACTCCCTATTAACTTCTCTGTCATGTCACATCACCTCTCTTCTATTTCAACTAAATCATAATTTTGATCATATATTAAGACTTCATGTTTCCTCCTGCTTATTCCTTCTTATCATGGTCATCCAAGAGGTCCATCAGACTGAGCCAACTGTCTACATAGACTTGAATAACGCTGTACCTCCTAGTTTTTGTCCTGGTTCAAGATTGTAATGTATGCAGTTAGACTTTTTTTTATCTTCCTCATCTTTTATAGAAAGCCCTCTTCTTACTAGGTTAGTGAACTGATAAGTTCAAAGGTAACAACTAGTAACACACACTTTTTCCATTTTTCTTTAGGAGTGCACTATCCTATGGTCACAAAATTGTCCGTTCCGTGACCACACACTTATTTTCAGGATATCTATATGTGTGTGAACCTTAACTGGAAAACCTGATCCACTCACCCTGCTTTAAAAGCCAGCAGTCACTTTTGGGATCATTTCTAGGACAGTGCCCACATGGGTGAGGAATCTTGGGTGGCCTCAATCAACCTCAGAAATATTTAAGTATCATATCAGATTTGGTATTCAAAGAGGCAACACATGTCCTGGACTGTCAGGTGAACATTTTGCTCTCTCCATCAGTCTCGGGAGACAGTCATATATTGCTTCTTCCTAGGAGCAGTGGGTGGTGAATCTTACCACCTATTGCCTACATAAGCTTTCCTTTTCTGCCATGGGTGGTGGATCTTCATTTGCTGCTAGGACGGTGTACTTGTCTCTGATCTCCACTTCCCCATTTAGCATGTTATTGCTGATGCTTCTCAGCCTGATCACTTCCCCCTGCAGGTCACCTATTTGTTTTCACTTTCTGCAAAGCACTTCCTCTCCTTGTTAATCCTCACCGGCAAGGAGATGGAGTAGACATCTCCCATTCACTTGAGAAGCAGAGTAGAGTTTGTGGCCTCTTTCTGAAGGACCCCCTGCTACATACAAGATGAGGGCTGGGAGCCAATACAATGCTGGTTCACCATATAACGTCTTCATCATTTTTTCCATATAATGTGATACTTGTTAACCTTCCTTAAATTCCATTTTTGCTCCTGCTATTTTTAAAGTCCTCCCATGAGGTCACATCTTACTGCGCTAGAATAGCAGCAGAAACAACTGGATTCAGCCTTCAGCTTCTTCATATCTGTTTAGCCTACGCATCATCAGACCTTTGGATATTATCAGAGCTTTCATCTCATCTGACGAGACTAAGTACACCCAGGAAGCTTTAGTAAACAGCCCAAGAATACACTTGACATTAAAAAAGATTTTTTTTTTTAAGCCAAGACTTTTCTTCTTTGCTGTGCTATGTTTCTCACTCTCCTAGTTATTTGCTGCTGATTTTTTCAAATCTTTCTAACCAAACTGGAGTCTTACAACCATTAGGAAATGTTTCCAGTGGAGGTTTTAACCCTGAAAGGTACTAACAAAATAACCCAGTGTGACATTTTGGATAATAGACATTTTGATTCTATATTAAATTATTAAGTTTTGAGCGAATGATCCTGTGGACAGACTACTTTGGCTATGTAGAATGTCAACTGGTTATACTGTGTCTGCTTAAAATACCTTTGAGAGGATTATGCAGCAAGTTTTCTAAGGACTATAATTGAAAGGCACCAAGGCTGCATTAAAATCCTCAAAATCAGGTTTTCTTAAAGAACAGTTTTAACTCAGTCTAACAGAAATCGAGAAAAAACAATTCAAAGTATATGTTATTGGAGGTGTACTTTTGCACACAGCAAGGACAGGCAGAATAGATGTAATAGAATGGCAGAAACATAACCAAGAATCTCTTTCCAGAATGTCTACCATTTAGAGTGTCAGCCTACCACCCGTCACTAAGGTGGGAGTATTTACATAGCTCCATTCTTCTGCTAGCACAGCATGTAACCACATCTTGCAAAATTCCAATAGAGGTAAATAGTGACGTATTTTTATACCTTCTGAGGTTATATCAGAATAGACTGAGTCTTTGAATTTCAGTTTAAGCAGAACAACATATTTCCCCTCACAAACCTCCATGAATACTTTCATCAATATTTTCAAGAGCTACCCAAGAGTTCTGGGATTTGATTTTGTCATATAAAACTCAAAAAACTTCTGGTTTGCTTGAGTAAAAGCTGAGCGGTCTTCAGCACCTCTGCAATCTCTAATTGCAGCACTTCTGAAATTATTTGCAAACATCAGGCTCAAGGAATAAACAGCCTGGTAAAAAGCACATAACACATTTCAGATCACATTTACTCAGAGAAAGCCATCAATCAGTCACCATTCATATGAGCTACTGGTATCCTTATGTAGGACATAAATAGAAGTCTGGTATTTTGAATCATGACATAGCCTTGGAAACCCCTTTTCCATTGCGCCAATAAGCACATTAATCAATCACTAATTGTTCCTATTTCTTAAAACAATTATTTAAACTACAAGCTTAAAATCCAAGCTTTTTGATTTTATCAAGAAGTTTCTAATTATGCAAGCTATATCTTCCTTTTTTTCTTCTAAACATATGTCTTCTGGTATCACTTTTCTAAGACTTTTCCATTTCTTTTAGCCTTTATGTACATTGTAATAACTACTTGACCACCACTCATGTGGTCAAACCTATGTTAGTTCTCAGGGTACCCTAGCATTACATATCTTAGCTCAGCTTGGGCACTTACACCTTAATTTAGGTTCATGGATAGCTTCATTTCAATTTTATAACTTGAGTTCTGTTCTGCCACAGCCATGCTCATCAGTTACTTAATATCATCGGATCCCATTTGTGCCTACATAACCTGCAACCATACAGTCTTTCAAAAATAACTGTGTACGCTTACTGCAAGCCATGAAAAGCAAACTTATCACCCTCTCTCCAACTTCAATAAAAAACCACTATTGGCTTTTCATCAGTACCTATTGCGGCTCAGACTTCAGTAGTGCCACATCTCTCTCTGATCACGACATCAACACTCTGCAGATTTTCCAGCTGGTCAAGAGTCTGGCCACCAGGATTGTTGACTCTATGCAGCCAAATGCAGACAGTGTCTTAGTCACGGAAATTCCTCATACTCCTAAAAAGTGAAAATATTCCTTAGACTTACCCAACTCTCAGTGGTGTCTTTACTTCTCTCTTTATAAAGCTCAGACTTTCTGTATAAGCCATTGATCTTGTTAGCCTTTTTGTTTGTTTCAAGACTGTCCAAGCCCATGCATGCAAGAATCCGTTTTGAAACCCCAAGGAGGCCAACGCAGCTGGTTTTAACCATGTCAGTGCCAAGTCACATTCAAATCGATTTCCTTCTCCATCCACAAAAGCAGCTCTTCTTAAAAACTGTAAAACTGCACACATCTGGGAGTGCTTACAGTACTAGTAATCCCTATATAGTATATGTTGTCATCACTAGCAGAAATTCCCCCTTCCTTGACCGTAGGCCCAAAGAACACAATTTCTTTTTTGAAGCAGCTCTGGTTTCTTTGGGCTTAATTTTAGATTTTTGGCCATACACTTACCATAGATTATTAGTAATGTTTCAGTTCCGGAAGTTTCTACCATATAACATGAAGTCATTGTACCATGCTATAAATATTGAGACATGTATGCCACACTCTATTCTTTATTATCCTACCTCTTCCAGCTCTTGCAGTTTGCAATTCAAAATCCTGAAGAAACAAATTACACATAGGAGACAGGGATAGTGAACACCCATGCTTCTTGATACATTTCTTGAATAACCCCTAACAACTTTTTTTTCTCTGATGGGGGGACTTGGTCAGATGGCTACTTAACGGTTCAATGTTCTTCAGAAAAGAGCTTATGCTACCCCTGTCCATTACACTTATCTTGGCCCTTCTGTTCCTTTAAAAAAATCCTACCAACGACCTGGAACAAGAGTTTCTCCTTTCCTTTTGTGCTTTTTTCCTAGTCCCACTTTTACCAGATAAGCAGCTTCATGCTATGCAGCAGCCCTCCCCTTTGTTGAGTATTTGCTGTTTGTGAGAGTTATTTGGCAAAACCGTCAGGGAGCTGTTTCTATTTCAAGGAATTCTGCTAATTTCATTCCATTAAGAAAGTTTCAAGACAAGACTCAACAAATCCCTCCTCTTCACTGAGCTCCTATTCATTACATCTAGCTGCCATTATGGTTTCTATCCCTGGAGCCAGGAAACTTTGTTCACTGAAAAAACAACTGTGAAAACATACCGCTTTCATGCAATTTGCCTCACCTAGCCCACATCTGCCTAAGGAACTTCCATGGATGAAATTTTAGGATGTTTTCCCTGCCACTTATTAAGCAGTTATTTATCATACTGGAATCCAAACCAACTATTATTTTAACCCTTATTTTTGCTTTCCAGCTTTCTTCTTCAAATTTCAGAGGTCAAATCGGCAGGCTCAGTTATCTCAGTTTTGGATAAATGCAGGTTTTCAACCACAGCCTAATCGATTTCAACCAGTTAGAAGGATTCACATCATGTCAGGGAGCAGCAAGGGCCAGCTGCTCCCTAAGGGAAGGCAAGCCCCAAGCTGAGGATGACCCAGCGCAGGCAGTGCCCTCGCTGACCAGGGCACAGTCCCAGAACATCTGAACACAATACATACAGCAGAGTACTTACCGGTAACAGGGCCCTCTGATAATCCCAGACAAGGCAAAGTGATGAACCAGGTCCAGAGTCCATGCAGGCAGTCCAGTCAAGCGCAAAAGGAGACAGGACTGGAAATAAGGTTACAACACGGGTCCAAAGTCAATCCAGAAAACAAAGACAAGACAGAAGACAAGCAATAAAGTACATCTAAAGGCATCCATCTAGGAGACAAGCTACCTACAAGGCAGGTCTGAGGTCCCTCCAGGAGTTAGAGGCACAACTGAAGTCCTACGCCTGAGCTGAAATGGGGCTTCCATGGCGTGGGGAGATGCCCCAGGTGAGGCTGGTCAGGGCCATTAAGACTTATTGGTGTTCTCAGAGCCCCGACGTTTTGCAGTTTCTATTTATTTCCTACATGTTTACTATCTGGATTTTATTTTTATCACATTTACTAACAGTTTTCCTTGCCCAAAGAGTCACCATCCCAGCACACTTCACAGCCATACCTGTGTTATTGCTCTCCAGCTGCCCAGACCAGAACTAAAATTTTAGGGTCACTCTTGCAATTTTATTTGCTGCTTCTATTTTATATCCTACCATTTCTCCAACAGCTGAATGACTTTCATATCTGACACTTGCGACTATCAGCTCTACCCAAATTTATAGGTATGGTTTTTGTGCTCAGGTCATTTTTTCTTTTTTGTTGTGTTTTCCACAGAATGACCAAATAACTGAGTTTGGTGTTTACTTAATTTTACTTAATTTTGGTGTTACTTAATTTTTCAGTACTGCTAAATACTGGAAATAGCTGTTGGACATGTTTTTCTTGGGCCTGGTTTGGAAGGGCACCTCACAGACCTCTACAAGACCTGGGTAGCCCAGTGTCTTTCAAAGGTTGTGATCTGCCATGCAAGCAGAGCTTGGCTGGGCAAGCTGATTGCGAGAAAAACACTCAATTCCTCCAGCTCCAGTCTTTACACTCACTTACTCTGACCATTTTGGAAAATGGGATATTGAGACAAATGAACTATGATTTTTTTCCTCAATCTTTTACCAGATGGGCCGCCTTCTGAACTTTTCACGGGCTGCAAACCCAGTAACACACGTATTACAGATGTCTGTTCTAACCCAAGCACAGCGCTTGCCCGGTCCCACATCCTAACAACTAGTTTCTTCTAAGGCCTGTAGCTCCTTCATTTGCTTAGTGGTGTGATTTGGTTGTGCTCTGAGTTCAAGCTGAAGCTCCCTTCTAGTCAGTAGTAGTACGTTTGCCATTTAAAACCAAAATTTGCTCCGATTTGGTCCCACAGGAATACAGATCACCAGTTTGCTCCTTGGAAACTGGATCCTAGAGCGCAGCCTCTCTTCACTAAGAATTTGGCTGACATTTAAATATCTGTAAGTTGGCTTTATTACAAGTCACAGACGATGGGTTCACAATACCTTTGTTTAATTAGGAATAAATGTATAGAACAAAATGGCATCAATTAATTTCTTTTATCACAGGCCCAGGTCTTACAGACTTTATGCCAAACTAGCGCTCCCTTTTTAATTTATGACAATTGCCCGACTTCTCTTTCACCTCTCTTTCTCTGCCTCACTCTTAGTCAATTCAGCAAACTTCATGTATCTTGGTCAACTTCTCGAATGCACCTTTGACTTGCACTTAAGTCCCAGGTTTAGGTGTACCATCGCATAAGAATTTAAGCCATTCTTTATATGACTCCTACATTCATGTTTGCAAACAAAAACATCAGTAAAGTTCCACCTGACTCACTACAATAATTTAGTAATAAATAAAGATGGTAATCGCATAACTTATGTTACATAGTTGTAAATCTGTTCGTAAGGCCTAGACTAACATTTTAATATTAATTTCCACAATTGATGTTCATAGTATACTACACTCAAAAGTGAAAAGCTGAGCTGTGCTTGCACCTCCTGGGTGTCACTATCCCAGGCAGCTCATGCCTTTGTAACATTCTTTTCCACAGGTGTCTGAGAATCTTCATGTATTCTCCCACCCACACAAACCTCCAGTACAAGTCCATTAAAAAAAAGATCTCAGTTAACTTCTGGGTGCTACAAAACCACCATTAGACTGCCTAGCAGGCATAATTTAAGGCCCAAGATCCTTACTCATGGATTTTTTTACTTTACAAAGACCGGTCAGAGTTTCTTACATCAGCAAAGCCACGAGATGCTTGTCCAAAGGGACAACCCAACGGGGGCAGATGGAAAAAGAAGCAGTCAAGGATGCAACTCTTTGGATCTGCTTCGCCTGCAAGGCCGACAGTGGAGCGAGGGCCTTGGGGCAGAGGGGCTGTGCCCCAGCGAGGAGCAGGCGCGACCGCAAGGCAGGTCCGAGCTGCCTTCACCTCCCTTTCGCCA
>NW_009191753.1:0-979 GCF_000690835.1 Fulmarus glacialis | reverse complement strand
AGAAAGTTAACTCCATCCAAGCCAGACCCAGTACAGTTTGAAATCTATATTCTATTAATGCTGAAGAAATTTGAATCCAACTGAAGTATTTCTTTCATCAGTCATTCCTGCCATCTTTCTATTGATTGACTTATAAGGATAATCTCTAACTTACCTTTTTTAGTGCTAAGCTGCCATGCAGCTGTGAATTCAATGGTTGCAGGGCTAGATGAACAGTAAGCAAGTATGAGTGTGGTTCCGGACTGATGAAATAGGAAACTGTTTTCTAGATTGTTACATATCCACTGCCTAGCATATGTGTATAAATAGTTCTACAAAGACTGTTTCCTACAATGTTACTTATTGACTGCTTAATATAAGTGCAAAAATAGTACTAGGAAGAAAATAAAATAATTTAGATTGGACTGCTTTTAGTCTCCTGTATTCAAATTAGGCTACTAATCAGCCAAAAATGTGAACTTCATGAAGTAGAAGGCAATATAATTCACTTGGCTATGAAGAGGAGAATTCTAGTCTCTGGTCTAAAGGTGGCTTATGTGTTTTTTTTTCCTATACTTTAAAAAAAAAAAAAAAAAAGAAAATGTTACAGAAGGAAAGAACAAGATCAAGGACTTAGGTTTTTTTCAGGAGAATGCCAGCATCATTAGGTTATAGAGTCAGGTTTTCTTTTGTTTGATGTCTCTAGATCAATTAATTTTGCGCACTTTATTACTCTTAGCTGAGAAACCACAAGGAAGTTGAAGCATCACTCCTTATACTAATAATAGTACTCACACCTTAACAGAGCATCAATCAGAGGCTAGACAGAATGATAACACTAGAGCATCTCAGGTACCTATTTTGAGGCAAGTGAATTGAACTTTTAGCTACTTAATGATTAAACTATTAAATAAACAATTGGACTTTGAAAAATGCAGAGATGTAAAAAATTCAGTTTTCTAAACACAGATGACTTAATCATAGAATCATAGAATCATAG